>NC_134494.1:5230186-5234800 GCF_040206685.1 Ascaphus truei
AGGGAGAGTGAGGGAGAGTGAGGGAGGGAGAGGGAGGGAGGGAGGGAGGGGGAGGAGAGGGAGGGAGGGAGGGAGAGGGAGGGAGAGGGAGGGAGAGGGAGGGAGAGGGAGGAGAGTGAGGGAGAGTGAGTGAGGGAGAGTGAGGGAGAAGTGGTGTGTGTGTGAGAGAGAGTGGGGGAGAGTGTGTGTGAGAGAGAGAGGGAGAGAGGGAGAGTGTGTGTGAGAGAGAGAGGGAGAGAGGGAGAGTGTGTGTGAGAGAGAGAGGGAGAGGGAGAGTGTGTGAGTGAGAGTGTGGGAGGTGTGTGAGAGAGAGAGTGTGTGAGAGAGAGAGTGTGAGAGAGAGGGGAGAGTGTGTGTGAGAGTGTGAGGGAGAAGTGTGTGTGAGAGAGAGGGAGTGAGGGAGAGTGTGTGTGTGAGAGAGAGGGAGTGAGGGAGAGTGTGTGTGGTGAGAGTGGGGGAGAGTGAGGGAGAGTGTGTGGGTGAGAGGGAGAGTGTGTGTGAGAGAGTGAGGGAGAGTGTGTGTGTGTGTGTGAGAGGGAGAGTGTTGTGTGTGAGAGGGAGAGTGTGTGTGTGTGTGTGAGAGGGAGTGTGTGTGTGTGTGTGAGGGAGAGTGTGTGAGGGGAGGTGTGTGTGTGTGTGAGAGGGAGGTGTGTGTGTGTGTGTGGAGGGGGTGTGTGTGTTGTGTGTGTGTGAGAGGGGAGAGTGTGTGTGTGTGTGTGAGAGGGAGAGTGTGTGTGTGGTGTGAGAGGGAGAGTGTGTGTGTGTGTGTGAGAGGGAGAGTGTGTGTGTGTGTGTGTGTGAGGGGAGAGTGTGTGTGTGTGTGTGTGTGTGTGTGTGTGTGTGTGTGTGTGTGTGTGTGTGTGTGTGTGTGTGTGTGTGTGTGTGTGTGTGTGTGTGTGTGTGTGGTGTGTGTGTGTGTGTGTGTGGGTGTGTGTGTGTGGGAGAGTGAGGGGGAGTGAGGTGGAGTGTGGGAGAGTGAGGGAGAGTGGGAGAGTGTGGGGAGTGTGGGAGAGTGAGGAGGTGAGGGAGAGTGGGAGAGTGAGGGAGAGTGAGGGAGAGTGGGGAGAGTGAGGGAGAGGGAGGTGAGTGAGAAGTGTGTGTGTGTGAGGAGAGAGTGGGGGAGAGTGTGTGTGAGGTGAGAGGGAGAGAGGGAGGTGTGTGAGAGAGGTGAGGGAGAGTGTGTGTGTGTGTGAGAGTGAGGAGGGAGAGTGTGTGTGTGGAGAGAGTGGGGGAGAGTGGGGGGAGAGTGGGGGAGAGTGGGGGAGAGTGGGGGAGGTGGGGAGAGTGGGGGAGAGTGGGGGAGAGTGGGGGGAGTGTGGGAGGTGAGGGAGAGTGAGGGAGTGTGAGGGAGAGTGTGTGTGTGAGAGAGTGTGAGAGAGTGTGAGAGAGTGTGGGAGGAGTGTGGGAGAGTGAGGGAGAGTGAGGAGAGTGAGGGAGAGTGAGGGGAGTGAGGGAGAGTGAGGGGGAGGGAGAGTGTGTGTGTGAGAGGAGAGTGAGGGAGAGTGAGGGAGGGAGGGAGAGGGAGGGAGGGGAGAGGGAGAGTGAGGGAGAGTGAGGGAGAGTGAGGGAGGGAGGGAGGGAGAGTGAGTGAGGAGAGTGAGTGAGGGAGAGGGAGGAAGAGTGAGTGAGGGAGAGTGAGGGAGAGTGTGTGTGTGTGTGTGTGTGGAGGGAGAGTGTGTGTGTGTGAGAGGGAGAGTGTGTGTGTGTGTGTGTGGGAGGGGAGAGTGTGTGTGTGTGAGGGAGGTGTGTGTGTGTGGTGTGTGAGAGGGAGAGTGTGTGTGTGTGTGAGAGGGAGTGTGTGTGTGTGTGTGTGTGTGTGTGAGAGAGGAGTGTGTGTGTGTGTGTGAGAGGGAGAGTGTGTGTGTGTGTGTGTGTGTGAGAGGGAGAGTGTGTGTGTGTGTGTGTGTGTGTGAGAGGGAGAGTGTGTGTGTGTGTGTGTGTGTGTGAGAGGGAGAGTGTGTGTGTGTGAGAGGGAGAGTGTGTGTGTGTGTGTGTGAGAGGGAGAGTGTGTGTGTGTGTGTGAGAGGGAGAGTGTGTGTGTGTGTGAGAGGGAGAGTGTGTGTGTGTGAGAGGGAGAGTGTGTGTGTGTGTGAGAGGGAGAGTGTGTGTGTGAGAGGGAGAGTGTGTGTGTGTGAGAGGGAGAGTGTGTGTGTGTGGAGGGAGAGTGTGTGTGTGTGAGAGGGAGAGTGTGTGTGTGAGAGGGAGAGTGTGTGTGTGAGAGGGGGAGGTGTGTGTGTGTGTGTGTGTGAGAGGGGAGAGTGTGTGTGTGTGTGTGAGAGGGAGAGTGTGTGTGTGTGTGAGAGGGAGAGTGTGTGTGTGAGAGGGAGAGTGAGGGAGGGAGAGGAGGGAGAGTGAGGGAGAGTGAGGGAGGGAGAGGGAGGGAGAGTGAGGGAGAGTGAGGGAGAGGGAGAGGGAGAGTGAGGGAGAGTGAGGGAGAGTGAGGGAGAGGGAGAGTGAGGGAGAGTGAGGGAGAGTGAGGGAGAGGAGAGGGAGAGTGAGGGAGAGTGAGTGAGAAAGTGTGTGTGTGTGTGTGGTGTGTGAGAGAGTGAGGGAGAGTGTGTGTGAGAGAGAGAGGGAGAGAGGGAGAGTGTGTGAGGAGAGTGAGGAGAGTGTGTGTGTGTGTGTGAGAGAGAGAGGGAGAGAGGGAGAGTGTGTGTGAGAGAGAGGGAGTGAGGGAGTGTGTGTGTGAGAGAGTGTGGGAGAGTGTGGGAGAGTGTGGGGAGTGGGAGAGTGAGGGAGAGTGAGGGAGAGTGAGGGAGAGTGAGGGAGAGTGAGGGAGAGTGAGGGAGAGGTGAGGGAGAGTGTGTGTGTGTGAGGAGTGTGAGAGAGTGTGAGAGAGTGAGGGAGAGTGAGGGAGAGTGAGGGTGAGTGAGGGAGAGTGAGGGAGAGTGAGGGAGAGTGAGGGAGAGTGAGGGAGAGTGTGTGTGTGAGAGGGAGGTGAGGGAGGGAGAGGGAGAGTGAGGGAGAGGGAGGGAGAGGGAGGGAGAGGGAGGGAGAGGGAGGGAGAGGGAGGGAGAGAGAGGGAGAGAGAGGGGAGAGAGAGGGAGAGAGAGGGAGAGAGAGGGAGAGTGAGGGAGAGTGAGGAGAGTGAGGGAGAGTGAGGGAGAGTGAGGGAGAGTGAGGGAGGGAGAGTGAGGGAGAGTGAGTGAGGGAGAGGGAGGAAGAGTGAGTGAGGGAGAGTGAGGGAGAGTGTGTGTGTGTGTGTGTGTGTGTGAGAGGGAGAGTGTGTGTGTGTGTGTGAGGGAGAGTGTGTGTGTGTGTGTGAGGGAGAGTGTGTGTGTGTGTGAGAGGGAGAGTGTGTGTGTGTGTGAGAGGGAGAGTGGTGTGTGTGTGTGTGTGTGAGAGGGAGAGTGTGTGTGTGTGTGTGTGTGAGAGGGAGAGTGTGTGTGTGTGTGTGTGAGAGGGAGAGTGTGTGTGTGTGTGTGAGAGGGAGAGTGTGTGTGTGTGTGAGAGGGAGAGTGTGTGTGTGTGTGAGAGGGAGAGTGTGTGTGTGTGTGAGAGGGAGAGTGTGTGTGTGAGAGGGAGAGTGTGTGTGTGAGAGGGAGAGTGTGTGTGTGAGAGGGAGAGTGTGTGTGTGAGAGGGAGAGTGTGTGTGTGTGAGAGGGAGAGTGTGTGTGTGAGAGGGAGAGTGTGTGTATGTGTGTGAGAGGGAGAGTGTGTGTGTGTGTGAGAGGGAGAGTGTGTGTGTGAGAGGGAGAGTGTGTGTGTGAGAGGGAGAGTGTGTGTGTGAGAGGGAGAGTGAGGGAGGGAGAGGGAGGGAGAGTGAGGGAGAGTGAGGGAGAGTGAGGGAGGGAGAGGGAGAGTGAGGGAGAGTGAGGGAGAGTGAGGGAGAGTGAGGGAGAGTGAGGAGAGTGAGGGAGAGGGAGAGTGAGGGAGAGGGAGAGAGAGGGAGAGGGAGAGGGAGTGAGAAAGTGTGTGTGTGTGAGAGAGAGTGAGGGAGAGTGTGTGTGTGTGTGAGAGAGAGAGGGAGAGAGGGAGAGTGTGTGAGAGAGAGTGTGTGTGTGTGAGAGAGAGAGGGAGAGAGGGAGAGTGTGTGTGAGAGAGAGGGAGTGAGGGAGTGTGTGTGTGAGAGAGTGGGGAGAGTGAGGGAGAGTGAGGGAGAGTGGGGGAGAGTGAGGGAGAGTGAGGGAGAGTGAGGGAGAGTGAGGGAGAGTGAGGGAGAGTGAGGGAGAGTGAGGGAGAGTGAGGGAGTGAGGGAGAGTGAGAGTGAGGGAGAGTGAGGGAGAGTGAGGAGAGTGTGTGTGTCAGAGGGAGAGTGAGGGAGAGTGTGGAGGAGAGGGAGAGTGAGGGAGAGTGAGGGAGGGAGAGTGAGGGAGAGTGAGGGAGAGTGAGGGAGGGAGAGTGAGTGAGGAGGGAGGAGGAGGGAGAGGGAGTGAGGGAGAGGTGAGGAGAGGGAGGGAGAGTGAGTGTGTGAGAGGGAGAGTGTGTGTGTGAGAGGGAGAGTGTGTGTGTGAGAGGGAGAGTGTGTGTGTGAGGGAGAGTGTGTGTGTGAGAGGGAGAGTGTGTGTGTGAGAGGGAGAGTGTGTGTGTGAGAGGGAGAGTGTGTGTGTGAGAGGGAGAGTGTGTGTGAGAGGGGAGAGTGTGTGTGTGTGAGAGGGAGAGTGTGTGTGTGTG
>NC_134494.1:5538253-5625392 GCF_040206685.1 Ascaphus truei
TGATTGAACATATGTATATATTTGTTCTGTATATTCTCTTAATTATTTCCATTCCTGTTTTTTGTAGTGGGGGGGGGGGGACTTTTTGGGATGGGGTGTAGATGAACGGAAGATATTCAATATCCATGAGGAAATATGACATTGATAAGTCTTATTGATCATTTCCTTATTAGCTCATATAGGGGCCCCTATTACATCTTCTATTTGGGCACTCAGCAACCTGTATTACTTAATATCTGTATTACTTAATATCGGCATTACCCTTATCGAAGATGGCGGCTCTAGCTTCTGTAGCGCTTGTGAGCATGTGCAGTACTAGAAAGCCTCCTATTGGCTGTGACGTGTCCAGGGAGATGCCCTGATTAGACGGCATTGGTGCACCATGCAGGCTTCTTCGCATGTGTAATCCAAACCTAGGCTTATGATCCCGGAAACAGATCAGGTGATCACTCTTATCCCTCTTTATCATTGTACCTTCCCCTCCCTATAACTGTGCAATAAGGGGCACAGTGAGGGGGGGAGAGAGAGGGGCACAGTGAGGGAGGGGGAGAGAGGGGCACAGTGAGGGAGGGGGAGAGAGGGGCACAGTGAGGGAGGGGGAGAGAGGGGCACAGTGAGTGGGGGAGAGGGGCACAGTGAGGGGGGGGAGAAAGAGGCACAGTGAGGGGGGGGGGGGAGAGGGGCACAGTGAGGGGGGGGAGAGGGGCACAGTGAGTGGGGGGAGAGGGGCACAGTGGGGGGGGAGAGAGAGGGGCACAGTGAGGGAGGGGGAGAGAGGGGCACTTTGAGGGAGGGGGAGAGAGGGGCACAGTGAGGGGGGGAGAGGGGCACAGTGAGGGGGGGAGAGAGAGGCACAGTGAGGGGGGGAGAGAGGGGCACAGTGAGGGGGGGGGGAGAGGGGCACAGTGAGGGGGAGAGAGGGGCACAGTGAGGGGGGGAGAGAGGGGCACAGTGAGGGGGGGGGAGAGAGGGGCACAGTGAGGAGGGAGAGAGGGGCACAGTGATGGGGGGAGAGAGGGGCACAGTGAGGGGGGAGAGAGGGGCACTGTGATGGGGAGGAAAGGGTTAATACCTGATTTGCTATGCATTACTGTTGTTGCCCTGTCCCTGCCCCTGCCATTTTTATTCCCCATTTGCAGTCCATACCCTGTCTGCGAGGCTAAAATACAAGATGCATTGCTTGCTATACCCTCTAACCAACACATGAGCGAAGATCTTAAATGTTAAAGATAGCTTTGGCCAGTCTATAACTGTGGCTCCCCAGGTATTTTTTAAACCAGAGACAGAACATAAAACACAGACAAAGCTCAGTTTTAGCACATCCAGTGAAACTCATACACGGTACAGTGCCTAAACATATATGTATAAATATCTATTAAGTAAAATGGTCTTTTAGTTTGACATTTTTGGCCGACCACATTTCAGGGGTCCCTAACGCTAATATAAATTCTTAATAACCCGTGTAATAACAGGAAGAATGATTTATAATAAATCTGTCAATATTAGTTGCAAAGTTCTAAGTCTGATTGAAGCTTTTATTAACCTGTACATTACCAGGAAAAGCACTCTGTATTAGAGTTGTCACAGCCAAACTGCAAGCAAGCAAGTTCCCCTGAGTGGAAGATGCTATGGAGTGAGCCCCTAACCATTTAAATGTGGGAGGGGGTGAGCTTCAATTAGGTAGGAGGTTGCCACCCTCCAAACAGCCAAGACTAGCTGAACAAGAATTGTAAAACATACTGGACACCTAACAAGCTTGTATGTTTTACAATTGTTGTTCAGCTAGTCTTGGCTGTTTGGAGGGTGGCAACCTCCTACCTAATTGAAGCTCACCCCCTCCCACATTTAATTGAAGCTCACCCCCTCCCATAGCATCTTCCACTCAGGGGAACTTGCTTGCTTGCAGTTTGGCTGTGACAACTCTAATACAGAGTGCTTTTCCTGGTAATGTACAGGTTAATAAAAGCTTCAATCAGACTTAGAACTTTGCAACTAATATTGACAGATTTATTATAAATCATTCTTCCTGTTATTACACAGGTTATTAAGAATTTATATTAGCGTTAGGGACCCCTGAAATGTGGTCTGCCGTGCCGTTGGCTCAGGGGCTTACAACAATTTTGGCCAAAAATCTCAAACTAAAAGACCATTTTACTTAATAGATATTTATACATATATGTTTAGGCACTGTACCGTGTATGAGTTTCACTGGATGTGCTAAAACTGAGCTTTGTCTGTGTTTTATGTTCTGTCTCTGGTTTTAAATATATATTGCCATGCTCAGTAGCACTCCTCTGTGACACTCATATGCTTATATATATGTTGTGGTTATTTTGGGGGTTCAATAGGAGCTTGTTAGGTGTCCAGTATGTTTTCCCCAGGTATTTCCCAGTGTGATTCCTGAATTTTAATCCATGATGTAAAGATGCAAGACTTTGTTCCAGTACAGCAGCAACCAGTCCAGGAGTGAAGGGGTTAACAACCACATAACCACAGGACTTTTAAAACCAAGGCTGCATTTCTTGCACTGGCAAGCAAAGGACAATTTCTTTCGTTCCAAGAACAATTTATTTCGTTTCCTGATCCCAGTGAGTGTGGTTTTAAGTGTATTCTGCAGAGGTCGTGTGTTTGTCTATTAAGGAAATAAATCACAATTTATTTTGCAACTTGTTCTGTTCAATCAAGTACCCAGAAATATAAATGTGTTGATAAAAGTTGATGTCATCGTGACAAGCTTTTAAAAAACTGGTGGCAGCTGGTGGGATACTGATTGAACCTATATTGAAGTTTCCTGCGGGCTCTGCAATATAGTGAGGACCTTGTAGCTTGCGAGCTCCTCAGACAAGTAGCAACTGACACACACTTCTAAAGAGCACGAGAGACTTCACTGTTCCCTTCACCCATACTCCGAAGGCACCATGAGCGATCGCTCAGGAAGGTTCAGGTCATGGACCAGAGAGAAAGTCGTGGAGAGATGTGCGGGGTATGGCTTACCGACAGATGGGTGGTCGAAGGCACAACTGGGGGAGGATTTGGAGCATCATGAGGACCACAGGGTCCTACCAGAGGGGCAAGTCCCCGTAGCTGCTGTGTTGGCTGACGCTATTCAGCCCGGAGTGCAGGAGATCCCTCCAGCTCCGGGGCTGCAAGGACATGAGGAGAGTGCTAGTGACCGCCCGGTCGTGGGTGGCTTGGCGCCAGGGGTTACGGACGAGGTAGCAGCTGCGGCTGCCGAGCGTGCCGTCCCTGGGCTCACTGCACTTCTGGCTACATGGGGAACGGGGTGTTAGCACTGCGGAGCGGGTACAGCTTCTGACAGCAGTGCTCGGAAGAACCCACAACTCCTACCTTGCAAACGGGGAACAAGGTCTTTCCCGGGCGGATCATCACAGCTTCAGCAAGTTCGTGGATGGCACAGATGACCTCGATGCGTTCCTGAATGACTTCGAGACGCAGTGTTCCCTGTTCCAAATAAAAGAAGGGACTGGGTGGTCAGACTGCGACCACTGCTATCTGGCAAAGCCAAACGGACTGTGATGGTTATTCCACGCGTGGATGCCGATGACTACGGTCATGTGAAAAGCAAGCTGCTAACCCAGTATGCCCTGACCCCAGAATCTTACAGGGGTAAGTTCCGGACGGGGGTAGTACTCCCCGGAGAGTCATACAGCACCTATGCCAGTAGGATGGCTTTGCTACTCAGTGGGTGGAGGGGAATGGGGTTACAACATTCCATACCCTGCTGGACTTATTCTTTTAAGAGCAGCTGCTGCAGCAGCTTCCCACAGACGTGAGGGGATGGGTCTATGACCATAAACCTCAGACCTATGAGGATGCAGCGAGAATGGCAGATGAGTATGTGGCCAGCCGAGTTGCAATGAAGGACCCTGTAGCACCCAAAGGAGCGGGCCATGCGGCCCAGGGCGCTAAGACTACCCCTCCGTGGACAGTCCAGCCTGCTGCAGCAAACAGCGCACCCAAGGCTGCAGAGTTCAAGCATGAGAGGCGATGTTACACTTGCAACCAGGTCGGGCATCTCAGGCCAGACTGTCCGGACCGGTCCAAGGGACCCCATCAAGGGCAACGCTCACCAGCTGCGAGGCCGGTCACCCGTATGCGACTGGCACACACAGAGGAGCCAAGTAGAGCCGTGGAACCAGCCCACAGAGGGATGCCCAGTGGAGAGACTGCACTTGCCATCTCAGGACCAGCAGCTGAGAGCGGGGGGACATCAGGTTGCTCCAGTCGGGATGCAGCCCAACGCTGTCCGGCAGAAGCATCTGCGGAAGGTGACCATCGGAGACCGGCAGGCGGACGGCTTGCTAGACTCCGGTGCCACCGTGACTCTGGTTCGCCCTGATATGGTGCGGCCAGAGGATTTGCTCCCGGGCACCGGGATGCAAGTGACCATGCCAGACTGAGGACCGCGGTCACTCCAGGTTGCACAGGTCTTTTTGGACTGGGGTGCCGGACGTGGCATGAGGGAGGTGGGGGTTTTGCCTGGGTTAGATGCTGAGGTCTTGCTGGGTAATGACCTAGGACACGTTACCTGTGTTTTTACCACTGAGCTGGCGCTTGTTGCAGCGATCACCAGGAGCCAGTCAGCAAGGATCGCAGCAGAACCAGCCCCTGTCCCCCTGCATTTGGGACCTACAGTTCCAGTAGTCTCTGCAGAGACCAGACAGGTAAGCCAGACTCAGTCGCTTTCTGACACTGACTTACTGTTCCCTGTACCTGTTCCCTGTCCCCCTGACTCAGATGTGACCGGGGGGTGGCCAGAGTTAGGTGCCCAGTTTAGGGATGCGGTGCGATCTGATCCCAGCTTGGAGGGCATGAGACTGCGGGCGTCCGAGTCTAAGCCAAGCAAGGGGTCTGATTACTTCTTGTGGCACCGCAGGCTCCTATACAGAGAGCAAGGGACCAGCGGGTTAGATGAGGTATGGATGGGGAAGAGACAGCTAGTAGTACCCCGGGAATATAGGCAGCAGTTGTTGCGGGTAGCCCACTCCATTCTACTAGTGGGGCATCAGGGGATCGCTAGGACGTGAGCCCAGCTGTTGCAGCGTTACTACTGGCCAGGGGCATCCAGTAAGGCGGCAGAGTTCTGCCGATCCTGTGATGCCTGCCAGTGAGTAGGTAAGGCGGGTGACCGTGTGAAGGCACCCCTGAACCCGTTACCGGTAATAGGGGAACCCTTTCAGCGGGTAGCTATGGACCTCGTGGGACCCCTCATGGTTCCCAGCTGGTGAGGAAAGCGCTACATTCTCACGGTGGTGGATTTTGCCACCCGGTACCCTGAGGCGGTAGCGCTTGCCAGTATTGATGCTAGGGCAGTAGCTAAAGCTCTGTTAGCCATTTATTCTAGGGTAGGTTTCCTAGTGAGATCCTAACTGATCAGGGGTCGCAGTTCATGAGTAAATTGCTCAAGTGTCTCTGGGAGGCGTGCGGGGTGAAGCACCAGCGCACGACCCCTTACCACCCCCAAACCAATGTACTATGTGAGAGGTTCAATGGTACCCTGAAGCAGATGCTGCGAACATTTATACAGGCAGAGGGAAAAGACTGGGAGATTCACCTGCAGCATTTGCTGTTTGCGTACCGAGAGGTGCCGCAAGAATCCACAGGCTTCTTTCCCTTTGAGCTGCTATATGGTCGCAGAGTATGGGGACCTCTGGACCTATTCCGTGAGGGATGGGAAGGGGAGACAGGGAGAAATAAGACTTATCACATCAACATGCTGAAGGAGTACATAGCACCGAGTGTGGCGTCGGTGCTGGCCATTTGCAGCCCACCGATGGGGGATCCGGCGAGCAATGCTCTGCCTGATCTCCTGGGGGAGGCTAGGCAGGGAGGTACCATAGAGCAGGTGGAGATAGGGGCTCAGCTGAGTGTCAGGCAGAGAGCAGAAGCCAGGGCTATGCTAGAAAAGTATAGGGCTCTTTTCAGACAAGCCAGGGAAGACACACATTGCAGAACACCCAGTGCTGACAGGGGATCTGAGACCTCTGCATAAGCACGCTTATAGAGTGTCAGCAGAGGTGAAGGGCAGTATAGAGAGGGAGGTAGAAGAGATGCTGGCCCTAGGGGTAATTGTACCGTCCCAGAGCTCTTGGGCTTGTCCGGTAGTCCTGGTGCCTAAGAAGTACGGAACCACCCAGTTCTGTGTGGACTACCGGCAGCTCAATGCGGGCACGGTGTCAGATGCCTACCCCATGCCCCACATGGATGAGTTGTTAGATGAACTCGCGGGGGCAAGGTATCTGACGACTATGGATCTCAGTAAAGGGTACTGGCAGATCCCTTTGACCCAGGAGGCTAGAGAGAAGTCTGCATTTATTACCCCAAGTGGCCTCTATGAATTTCTAGTGATGCCATTCGGGATGAAAAATGCACCGGCTACCTTTCAACGCCTGGTCAATCGCTTGCTGGAGGGTATGCAAGGGTTTGCAAGGGCATACCTGGACGACATTGCTGTCTTTAGTAATTCATGGGACTCACACTTAGTGCATTTAGCTGCGGTGCTAGCCAGGATTAGGGAAGCGGGACTCACGTTGAAACCCACCAAGTGCTTAGTAGGGATGGCAGAGGTATTGTACCTAAGGCACAGAGTGGGTGGCGGGCATCTTAAGCCAGAACCAGCTAAGGTGGAAGCTATAGTGCAGTGGCCCGTTCCCAAAACCAAGAAGCAAGTCATGGCTTTCCTAGGCACCGCAGGCTGCTACCGAAAGTTTGTCCCTCAGTATAGCGCCATTGCCAAACCCCTGACTGACTTGACCCAGAAGCGACAGTCTGTGCTGGTAGTCTGGTCTCCTGCCTGTGAGGTCTCGTTTCAGGCATTAAGGACTGCACTAGCCAGTGCTCCTTTTCTTGCTGCTCCAGACTATGCAAAAAAGTTCCTGGTGCAGACTGATGACTCAGACTTTGGCATTGGGGCTGTACTCAGCGGTGTGGGGGAGGAGGGCGATGAGCACCCGGTAGTATATCTAAACCACAAACTGCTGCCCAGAGAGCTGGCATATGCCAACATTGAGAAGGAGTGTCTGGCCATAGTGTGGACTCTAAAGAAGTTACAGCCTTATTTGTATGGCAGACATTTCACAGTAATAACTGACCACAATCCTTTGAGTTGGTTACAGAGGGTGTCGGGGGAAAATGCTAAACTTTTGCGCTGGAGTCTTGCCTTACAGGAGTGGAACTTCACCATCCAGCACAAGAAGGGAAGTGAGCATGGTAATGCTGATGGCCTTTCCCGCCAGGACAGCCCTCAGGACTTACTAACTTCAAGAGCTGGCAGGTCAGCCCAGCCACCAGACGGGGTGGTCAGGGCAGTCCCTGCATCTTGAGTGGAGGAGGTGTGACCAGCTTTGGCCAGTCTATAACTGTGGCTCCCCAGGTATTTCCCAGTGTGATTCCTGAATTTTAATCCATGATGTAAAGATGCAAGACTTTGTTCCAGTACAGCAGCAACCAGTCCAGGAGGGAAGGGGTTAACAACCATATAACCACAGGACTTTTAAAACCAAGGCTGCATTTCTTGGACCGGCAAGCAAAGGACAATTTCTTTCGTTCCAAGGACAATTTATTTTGTTTCCTGATCCCAGTGAGTGTGGTTTTAAGTGTATTCTGCAGAGGTCGTGTGTTTGTCTATTAAGGAAATAAATCACAATTTATTTTGCAACTTGTTCTGTTCAATCAAGTACCCAGAAATATAAATGTGTTGATAAAAGTTGATGTCCTCGTGACAAGCTTTTAAAAAACTGGTGGCAGCTGGTGGGATACTGATTGAACCTATATTGCAGTTTCCTGCGGGCTCTGTAATATAGTGAGGACCTTGTAGCTTGCAAGCTCCTCAGACAAGTAGCAACTGACACACACTTCTAAAGAGCACGAGAGACTTCACTGTTCCCTTCACCCATACTCCGAAAGCACCATGAGCGATCGCTCAGGAAGGTTCAGGTCATGGACCAGAGAGAAAGTCGTGGAGAGATGTGCGGGGTATGGCTTACCGACAGATGGGGGCGTCGAAGGCACCACAGGGTCCTACCAGAGGGGCAAGTCCCCGTAGCTGCTGTGTTGGCTGACGCTATTCAGCCCGGAGTGCAGGAGGTCCCTCCAGCTCTGTGGCTGCAAGGACATGAGGAGAGTGCTAGTGACCCCCCGGTCGTGAGTGGCTTGGCGCCAGGGGTTGCGGATGAGGTAGCAGCTGCAGCTGCCGAGCGTGCCGTCCCTGGGCTCACTGCACTTCTGGCTACATTGGGAATGGGTGTTAGCATCGTGACAGGCACAGTGAGGGGGGAGAGAGGGGCACAGTGAGGGGGGGAGAGAGGGGCACAGTGAGGGGGAGAGAGGGGCACAGTGAGGGGGGAGAGGGGCACAGTGAGGGGGGGAGAGAGGGGCACAGTGAGGGGGGGAGAGAGGGGCACAGTGAGGGGGGAGAGAGGGGCACAGTGAGGGGGGGAGAGAGGGGCACAGTGAGGGGGGAGAGAGGGGCACAGTGAGGGGGGAGAGAGGGGCACAGTGAGGGGGGAGAGAGGGGCACAGTGAGGGGGGAGAGAGGGGGACAGTGAGGGGGGGAGAGAGGGGCACAGTGAGGGGGGAAGAGAGGGGCACAGTGAGGGGGGAGAGAGGGGCAGAGTGAGGGGGGGAGAGAGGGGCACAGTGAGGGGGGGAGAGGGGCACAGTGAGGGGGGGAGAGGGGCTCAGTGAGGGGGGGAGAGGGGCACAGTGGCACAGTGAGGGGGGGAGAGGGGCACAGTGAGGGGGGGGAGAGAGGGGCACAGTGAGGGGGGAGAGAGGGGCACAGTGAGGGGAAAGAGAGGGGGAGAGGGGCACAGTGAGGGGGGAGAGAGGGGCACAGTGAGGGGTGAGAGGGGCACAGTGAGGGGGGGAGAGGGGCACAGTGAGGAGGGGAGAGAGGGGCACAGTGAGGGGGGAGAGAGGGGCACAGTGAGGGGGGGAGAGAGGGGCACAGTGAGGGGGGAGAGGGGCACAGTGAGGGGGGGAGAGGGGCACAGTGAGGGGGGGAGAGAGGGGCACAGTGGGGGGAGAGAGGGGCACAGTGATGGGGGGAGAGAGGGGCACAGTGAGGGGGGAGAGAGGGGCACAGTGAGGGGGGAGAGGGGCACAGTGAGGGGGAGAGGGGCACAGTGAGGGGGGGGAGAGGGGCACAGTGAGGGGGGGAGAGAGGGGCACAGTGAGGGGGAGAGAGGGGCACAGTGAGGGGGGGAGAGAGGGGCACAGTGAAGGGGGGAGAGAGGTACAGTGAGGGGATTGAGAGAGGTGTGGGGGAGAGAGGCACAGTGAGGTGTGGGGAGAGGGGCAGAGCGAGGGGGAGGAGAGGCACCGTGAGGGGGAGGAGAGGGGCACCGTGAGGGGGGAAAGAGCCTCAGAGAGTTATAAAGTTAGTTATAAAATATCAACAGTATAAATGTTCTTGTATTTTTTCCTCTTGTTAGAAATCAAGGATTTAGATTTCATGAAATCATCACTCTGACTGTAAGGGTTAAGTAACTACACACTAGCAAGGGGATAAGTCACATGATGGATTGATCCTGTTGTCACCCGATAGCTGGAAGGTGAATTGAATGTGTATAGGCCTAGTGCAGTTGGTGAATGAAAATCAGTTGTGGTGTGTCAGCCAGCCCCCAGTATTCAAGTCTCCATGAAACCCTTGAAAATAGGAGTCCCATCAGCGTGCTCCCGCCAACTCACAAATGCAGTAGAGAAAAATGGAAGCACGCGGTGCGCTACTTGAAAAAGGGGCTAGACGGTTTAGAACAGGGGTGGGGAACCTTTTTTCCGCCAAGGGCTATTTGGATATTTATAACATCATTCGCGGGCAATACAAAATTATCAACTTAAAAATTAGCCTGCTATATTTGGTCAAACGTTTAATTAACACACCCCTAATGTGATGGCTGGAACTGCTTCTCTTTGGTCAGACGTGTGATGTTAGCTGGTATTGATGATGTTGCTACTCTCAACTGGTTTTCGAGGTTTGGATGGGTGACTGACTGACACTTGGGTGACTGACTGACACTTGGGTGACTGACTGACACTTTGGTGGCTGACTGACTGACTGACACTTGGGTGACTGACTGACACTTGGGTGACTGACTGACACGGGTGACTGACTGACACTTGGGTGACTGACTGACACTTGGGTGACTGACTGACACTTTGGTGACTGACCAACTGACTCTTGGGTGACTGACCGACTGACTCTTGGGTGACTGACCGACTCTTGGGTGACTGACTGACTGACACTTGGGTGGGTGACCGACTGATTGGGTGGGTGACTGACACTTGGGTGGGTGACTGACACTTGGGTGGGTGACTGACACTTGGGTGGGTGACTGACACTTGGGTGGGTGACTGACTGACACTTGGATGACTGACTGACACTTGGATGACTGACTGACACTTGGATGACTGACCGACTGACTCTTGGGTGACTGACCGACTGACACTTGGGTGACTGACTGACACTTGGGTGGGTGACTGACTGACACTTGGGTGAGTGACTGACACTTGGGTGACCGACTGACACTTGGGTGACCGACTGACACTTGGGTGACTGACTGACACTTGGGTGACTGACTGACACTTGGATGACTGCCTGACACTTGGATGACTGACTGACAATTAGGTGACTGACTGACTCTTGGGTGACTGACTGACACACTTGGGTGACTGACTGACACACTTGGGTGACTGACCGACTGACACTTGGGTGGGTGACTGACACACTTGGGTGACTGACCGACTGACACTTGGGTGGGTGACTGACACTTAGGTGGGTGGGTGACTGACACTTGGGTGGGTGGGTGACTGACACTTGGGTGGGTGGGTGACTGACACTTGGGTGACTGACTGAATGACACTTGGGTGACTGACTGACACTTGGGTGACTGACTGACACTTGGGTGACTGACTGACTGACACGTGGGTGACTGACTGACAATTAGGTGACTGACTGACACACTTGGGTGACTGACCGACTGACACTTGGGTGGGTGACTGACACTTGGGTGGGTGTCATGGAACAGAAATAGCCCTGTCTGCCGTTTCTGTTTCAGCCCCCTTTCCCTTGGCAGTTCTGCCTGCTAGTTGTGCTTGGATGTCACTTTCCTTGCAGTTCACTCCCAGTGCAGATGGAATGGATACATTATGTAGCCCTTTTTCCTTCCAGTCTGTCACACCCCTGGTTGCTCTGGCAACATCTCTAGTCCTCCAGTTAATGGACTTTCCAATGTTCTCCCCTGTCCTTGCTGACAGTTCGTATAGTCCCACTTCCTATCTAGTGTGACCTTTACTCCTCACTTCCTTTTCACCCTGGACTCTGAGTGAGTAACTGCCTGCTATTTACCCCAGCAAGGCCTTTTTGTTTTACACTGTCTCATCATTGATACACTGCACATCAGACAGAGAAACACTCTCTCCCAACATTACATCTACAAGCACCCATCTCCCTGTGATTTTCCCTCAATAAAATCAAGAAAGAGAAAAGGACTTGTTTGTGCTTTGGAAGAGGTGAGACATGAGTTAAGCTAACTGGAGTCATTCATACACCATTCGTGACCCTGGCTTCAGTATAGTAAAACAAAGACCTGTGTTAGGGAATCACACAGGAGCTACTACTCAAAGACTTTATGCTATACAGAATAGTCTCTGGACAAGCAGCAGCTTTAGGCCTCGGTCCCGCTGCGCTCGTTGGCGCGGGCGGCCATGTCGCGAGTTCCCCACCAGCAGGGGAATCCCCACCGAGCCGGTCCCGGTCCCCCCTGGCGGCACAACGCACTACACGCTGTGGCGCGTCAGCCGCTAGGAAACACAAGAGAATGGTGTTTCCTAGCGTTGACGCGTCACGTGGTGTGGCTGTGAGCCAATGGGGAGGGGAGGCTGCGGGAGGAGAGGCTTCGGGGAGCGGGGAGGAGTGTATGAGTATGCCTGAGTGCGTGAGTGCCTGCCTCTGTCTGTCTGTGTGTGCCTGTGTATGTGCGCGTGTGTGTGTATGAGTGCCTGCGTGTGTGTCTGTGTGTGCCTGTGTGTGTGCGCGTGTGTGTGTGTATGAGTGCCTGCGTGTGTGTGTCTGTGTGTTGCTCATTACTTACCTTAACTCCAGCCCGAGCCGTGGAGGGAGGGGGGGGAGAGTAGCGGTTCCCTCCGCTCAAGCCACGCCCCCCCTCCCTGTCAAACCTCCCACTCCCGCCCGGCTCCCGCTCCCTACAGACCGCATATCGCGGTCTGTGTATGTCAGCGCACCGCCTGTATGCAGTGCGGGCGCGCTGACTCTGGGAGCGGGGCCTTAGCCTTACTCTGCCAGACAGGGCAGCAAGCTTTATACAGCAAACTGCACGCAGCCAGCAGCCTTTCAGATAAGCAAGCGGATTTACACTGGACACAGCCAGCATACACCTTGCACACGAGGCAGCAGCTTTGCAAACAGACAGTACAGCTTACACACAAACCTAATTGCCTTTCTCTGTCTGAGTTCACCCCCTGCACAGCCCCATAGTGAGGAGCCACCATCTCACCTACCCCTGCGCACGTCCCCACGGCTAGCGCCATCAAGGGCCACGCTACCGGACACCCGCCAGGACACGGGTCAGAGCCTCCGGACACCTGTGAGTACAGCTACCCCATGCTGAACGCTGCAGGACACCGCTCGGTATCATCTGAGACAGACGCCCACCGCTGACACAGGTAAAAGACCACACGCCACACGCACTGGCTAAAGGCCTACACACACCTACAGCATGGCAGAACTCAGAGCCTCACCAGACATCACGCAGGAGAGCGATCACTCAGACACAGAGACCGCTGCGCAACTGCAACAGGCACAGGCAGACCCAAGGCCCAAACGGACAGTCACACTGACACAAAAGGCCCGTGAAAAATACGAGACTGACATTGAAGCGCACCGCGCTAAATTAGAGTTGGCCTGGAACACTACCACACTTGGGATACGCAATGTCGCCGCCGCTGGCAATTCTGTACAACAGCTCGAGCAGGCAATAACTCAATTAAAGATAGACCACTTATGCTACCAAGGGCTGTCAGAGGCGTACGTCACTTACTTGGCCAGGGCTAATACCCTTGAAAGCCTGCAAGAAAGGGACTTACAGCACAATGTTGACTTGGCACGTGACAGCCGCGTGCGAACCGCCATCGCAGACGCCCAAAGCGAGAGAAAAGAGCTCCTCCTGGAGACCGCATTGCAGCGCTCGAGCACATCCAGGCACTCATCAAGGTCAGCAAGATCAGCACAATCTCACGTGTCTAGCGCAAGCGCAAACGCTACCAAGGCGTGAGCCACCGCAGAGGCCGCACGTGCCAGGGCCGCATATGCTCAGAAAGAGGCAGCCATGAAACTAGAAAGGGCCCGCATAGAAGAGGAGGAGCAGACAGCCACTGCCACTGCCGCTGCAGCCACTGCCACCGCTGCACGGAAAAAGACAGAGGTGGACGTTAAACTAGAGGCACTTTATCAAGAGAAGGAAGCCGCTGCCGCTATAGCCCAAGTCGAAGTCCTAGAAGCAGCCACGCAACAGGATGGCGGGGAGCAACCGTACAGACGGATCGCCTCAGAGGATCCAGTCCAACGCACTGAAGACTACGTAAGGAGCCTCTTCAGTGTAAACACCAGCGCACCATCTCAACACGGATGGAGCGACTCCACAGACACCGAAGACTTGCTTGGCCCACGAGGAGAAGATGCTGTTCCTTCAATGGTACATGCTGCCTGGGATAGCCACAGCCGCAACAGTGATCCACACGCCAGCGCGCACACGGATGCACTACAACAGGCTCGCCATCCAGGTACACCCACACGGGAAAACACAGCCCCTCACACCGACCAGCAGTCATCACGCGTCCACACCAAGGAAGAGGCGACTGCACAGACCCTCCCAGCAACTACCTCAGAACGGGACAAACACGCCGATGCCTCAGGCCTGACAGACATAGCCAAGTACATGATCCGGCGTGACCTGGTGCAAGCAGGACTCATCAGCTTCGACGACCGCCCTGAGAACTACCGGACGTGGAAGTTCACGTTCAAAGACGTAATCAACAGCTTGGACTTCTCAGCAAGGGAAGAGCTCAACCTGCTATTCAAGTTCCTGGGGAACGAATCCAGGGAGCACGCGAAGAGACTTCGGGCGGCAAACGCGCACCAACCCCAAGTAGGTCTTGACCTAGTGCGGGAAAGGCTAGAAGAGTCCTACGGTAGCCCCGAAGCAGTCGAGGATTCGCTCTTCAAAAGAGTCGACAGCTTCCCCAAGATCACAACCAAAGACTACTCGAAGTTACGAGAGCTCGGGGACCTGCTGCAAGAACTGGAATTCGCAAGGAAAGACCATTCCTTAATAGGTCTCAACGTCCTAGACTCAGCTCGTGGAGTTAGACCCATCCTGGAGAAGCTACCCTTCAACCTCCAAGAAAGGTGGATTTCACAAGGTTCCAAATACAAAAGGGAGAAGCAAGTCGTCTACCCCCCATTCTCATTCTTCTTGAGCTTCATCCGCGAAGCGGCAAGGACAAGGAACAATCCCAGTTTCATCTTGGGTGCGCAAACCACATACAGTGCAAGCAGCCTGAGGAACGAGAGACCAGTGATGAGATATGGTAACACCCAAACACCCATCTCGGTCCGCAGGACGGACGTGCCTCCCACGACCCAAACTACTTCCGATCAGTCGGTCGCCGGAGGCAAGGAACCAAGGGACCCAAACAGGGAATGTCCCATACACAAGAAGCCACACCCACTCAACAAGTGCTTTGGGTTCAGGATGAAGTCCCTAGAGGAACGCAAGAGGTTACTTGGAGAATTCAGAGTTTGCTTCAGGTGCTGCGGTTCCACGACTCACCTAGCCAGGGACTGTAAAGAAGAGATCAAATGCGCAGTGTGCAAAAGTGACAAGCACGTGACATCTTTACACCCAGAGGCGCTGACACTCCACCAACTCAAGAACCCATCCTCCGTAGCGGAGCATGGCGGGGAGAAAGAAGAAGGAGAGTCAACATCTGTCACATCTAAGCGCACTGAGGTTTGCGGAAAGGAAGGGGACAAAATGTCCTGCTCCAAAATATGCCTTGTCGCAGTGCACCCCCAGGGACAACCTGAGAAGGCTATTCGGATGTACGCAATCCTCGACGACCAGAGCAACCGATCGCTGGTCAGGTCAGAGTTCTTCGACATGTTTAACATACAAGACGGTGCTTCTCCTTACACTCTCAGAACGTGCGCAGGGCGAATGGAGACTACAGGGAGAAGAGTGAATGGCTACACCATATGCTCAATAGACGGCAAAGTGAACATGTCCCTTCCCACACTCATCGAGTGCAGCCACATGGCCACAAACAGGGACGAGATTCCCACGCCAGACATGGCACGCCATTACCCGCACCTCAAGGGAATAGCCAACTACATCCTGCCGGTAGAACAAGGCGCCAAGATCTTGCTGCTGCTCGGCAGGGACATCATGAGGGTACATAAAGTCCGTAAACAGCATAACGGACCCCACAACGCGCCATACGCCCAAAGACTTGACATAGGATGGGTTTTAGTGGGCAACGCATGCACCGACAAAGAGCACGGGCAAGACTATGTTGATGCCCGCAGAACGGTAGTAACAGAATGTGGACACACATCTCTCTCTGAACCATGTCTTGGCCATCTCCAAGTGACCGAAGGGCCAAGTGAAGAGAAAAGACAAGGTCATAGCCCTGAGGTCAACAAAAACATCCTTGCATCGGGGGGTTGTGACAATGGCCTAGGATGCTTAGCGGTTCAGATAACCAAGGATGACGAGTCGACTCCACTGAAGGAAGAAAGTAACCTCCCAAAGGTGACCGACAAAGGGGTCATCCAAAAGACAATAAACAATCGGACGATCCTCTCGCGAGCAATGGCACGGCTAGGACGTACAGTCGTTCCTCTCCACAGAGTATCCAGCGATAAAGCAGCCAGCCGTCACGGCTGGCATAACCGCAAAAGATTGCGCCATACAGGAGAAGCCACAGTGTCAAAAAGACTGTCCTCTCACACGTCTAAAAAAAGACAATCTCAGAGACATCTCATAAAGGGATTTACTAGGGCAAAAGAGACTGTTTTTCGTCATGTCCAAGGAGAGAACAACCTCCTGAGGGCAGTCAACAAAGAGATACAAAGGCGTATCACCAAAATACGTGGAAACGTTCTCTTGCAAGAGGAATGCACCAATGACTTAGGGTGCATAGCGTTCCAGACCACAAAGGACGACGACAAGCAAACACCATTGATGGGAGATGGAGAATTCCTGATGTCAACGGTCAAGGAGCTCATCAGAAACGGACCTGGCAGTTGGGCGAACCCGCTACCATTCCGTTC
The DNA here is from genome assembly GCF_040206685.1 of Ascaphus truei. NCBI lineage: Eukaryota > Metazoa > Chordata > Amphibia > Anura > Ascaphidae > Ascaphus > Ascaphus truei. The sequence goes on from NC_134494.1 coordinate 5,554,626, forward strand.
ACCAAGAAGGCGCTTCCCAAACAATGGAGAACATGCCATCCCTAGGTTCACTTCGCTCCTATGCGACCTACAAATGGAACCAGAGACCAAAAACAACTTTGTGGCCTTCATCCAGAAGATGTTCCTTACCGGCCACGCAAAGCCAGCACCTCTAATGAAGGAAGGTGAAGAATGCCGGTACCTCCAATCATCTGGGGCCTACCACCCTCAGGAACCCGATCAAATCCGGATAGTGTTCAGCCCCAGCGCTCAGCTCCAGGGAGTCCCCAAGAACGACGCCCTCTTTACTGGACTAGACTCGACAACCAGTCTTCCAGGAGTGTTGTTCCGCTTCCGCAAGGAGCCAAAAGCCATCTCCTTCTGCCAAATGCCAGGTGATAGAGCGACAGGCTACCATGGCTGGCATACCTACAAGGGGATGCACTCTGTGGGCAAAACTACAGAGACAAAAAAAACTGTTCTCTCACAAGGCTAAAAGGAAACAGTGCCAGAGACTTTTACACAAAGACATTGTGGTGCAACCAGCAGACCTGGAGCTGTGCATCCACCCTGCATCCTTTGCCAAAGAACCTTGGCCAAGGGACCTTGATACCAGTGATACCGGCCGGTGTCACATCGCTATGTGGACATGGACTCTTGCATTGTTTGAGAATGTGATGTTATTCTTGTTATGTTGTATTGCACATATGTTCCACATACACCTAAAATAGTGGTATCTCCAGATACCAGACGGGGAGTGTCATGGAACAGAAATAACACCTGTCTGCCTTTTCTGTTTCAGCCCCCCCCCCCCCTTGGCAGTTCTGCCTGCTAGTTGTGCTTGGATGTCACTTTCCTTGCAGTTCACTCCCAGTGCAGATGGAATGGATACATTATGTAGCCCTTTTTCCTTCCAGTCTGTCACACCCCTGGTTGCTCTGGCAACATCTCCAGTCCTCCAGTTAATGGACTTTCCCATGTTCTCCCCTGTCCTTGCTGACAGTTCGTATAGTCCCACTTCCTATCTAGTGTGACACTTACTCCTCACTTCCGTTTCACCCTGGACTCTGAGTGAGTAACTGCCTGCTATTTACCCCAGCAAGGCCTTTTTGTTTTACACTGTCTCATCATTGATACACTGCACATCAGACAGAGAAGCACTCTCTCCCAACATTACATCTACAAGCACCCATCTCCCTGTGATTTTCCCTCAATAAAATCAAGAAAGAGAAAAGGACTTTTTTGTGCTTTGGAAGAGGTGAGACATGAGTTAAGCTAACTGGAGTCATTCATACACCATTCGTGACCCTGGCTTCAGTATAGTGGGTGACTGACTGACTCTTGGGTGACTGACTGACTGACACTTGGGTGACGGACTGACACTTGGGCGACTGACAGACTGCGGGTTGGTGTTTGTATTCACTCACACACTGACACTGACATTCTCAGACACCACACACACACACACAGACAGAAATCTGAGCGGGGCGGGGGGAATCACACACTCTCTCAGACCCTCTCACTCATACACTCACTCTCAGACACTCTCTAAACAAGAATGACAATCGGCTGTAAGAAGTGACAATTTGAGATGCATGAGGGACGGTCTGACAGCTTAGATCACACTGGAACCCTTCAATCACCCTCACACATTTGAATTCTACAATGATTGTGGCGGGAACCTGTATAGCAATCTTAGAGAGCTCAGCCATCTCTGAAAGGGCTGATGTTCACTTCTTACTCACGAGTACATTGTACAGTTAAAGCGCCAGTTGCTGAAATGCGATATTTGTAGCTCCAGGTACTTTTGGTTCCCAATGCAGACCAATGAGAGAGTGTATGTGTGTGTTTCCTCGTCCTTTCAGTGCTGACTCCTCCTGGTGGAAGCTGGCAACACTCACGGCCTCTTCTGCCAGGAGTGATGTCACTTCCGTCACCACTGACTTCCGTCTCCAGTAAACCCATGAACGTCGCCAAAGAAGTTTAACTTCAAAAACACTGTATCTCTTCCTTTCTTGGTTCTGTTCCCTCAATTTTTGTGACATTTTTATAGTCAAAGAGCAGTTCTTCTTTAAAGAGGCAACCTACCACTCGATCTCCTTGTACGATTCTCCAATGCCTAAGGACAATATCCTTCACCTCACCAGAAAGTGTATTAAATGTTGTCACCATTGTTAGCCTCTTGGCTGTGTCTTACAGACTTTGATAAGTGACTCATGTTTGGTGTTATATCCTGTTTTTAGCTCCATCTAGTACTCTATTGGTATATCCCTTGGATTTTAACTTGGAAACCCCCTCCTTTTTTCTAGTTGGTATTGAGATGGATCACTGATTTATTCTTTTTTTTACTCGTGCCAACTGACTAATAGTTAAACCCTCTTTCCAGTGTTAGGGATGAAAGTTATTGGTCAGTAACAGACTATAGCAATGTATGGGTTTAGTAACTAAATCTGTGGCCAGTCTACTGCTCTTCATAGTTCCTCACATCCAGGTAATCTATTAATGTTTTACTACTAACCACTGTGAATGTGATGGTGTTGTTTAGCGAATTTAAGTGTGTGACAAATGCTGAGTCCACACAATGAAGGCATCGCCTATGTATTGATGCCATTGCATAATCTGTGATTTGAAAGGGATGAATGTCATAAATCAATTTCTGTACAGTCAGCCATGAAAAGGTTAGCATATGCGGTAGCTATGTTGGATCCGTTGCTGTCCCTTGTTTGTTCATAGAAAATGTTGTTGTACATAAAGACATTTTTAGTTACAATGATTCTCAAAAGTTTTATTAGAAAAATTATTAGTTCCTGTGGAATATTACTCTTTAATAAATAAAAAAAAATGTATCTGATTCAATCCCCTCATTATCTGGCAAACGTATTGTGTTAATTTTATTTAGAATATCACTGGTCTCTTTTATATAACATGGTGTATTGCAAACTAGTGGCTGTAGAAAAGTGTCCAAAATGATGCCCAACGGTTGTAAAATAGTCAGTACTTGCAATTATGGGTCTACCGATGGGTTTGTTGATATTTGTCTGTATCTTAGGTAAATATCTACACACATGGTGAACCCCAAGGGGTCACCACAAAGGTCCCTAGAGAATGCACTCTCTGTTTAAGGGAAAATAGAATGGCCAATTTAGTTTTGGGATATCCATATCCCTATCTAGTGAACACAGTGCATCTATGACCATATATCTGTGAGGAAGACATTCCAGGGCAATCTCCTCAGGTAATTTAAAAAAAAGTAATACCAATAAAATATGTATCAATAGACCAATTGCAGTAGGGAATATATAGACATTGATAATTGTCGCTGTAAAAATTCACCTGTGTTGGGAAGACACATAAGTAAGATCCTCGAGCTTCAATGAGTATAGAGCTCAGTATAGTATGGTCACTCTCTATCCAGACCAATATTAGTTGTAGTGAGGGACAGACATATAGCCATCCACACAGAATAGTATCCCAACTAATAGAATACTACAAGTAATTATGGTCCCAATAGTAGTACATAATCCTAAATCGAACGTATGTATATTTACATATATACACATATATGGTACACTTTAGTGAGCTCCCAATAATTGCCACGATATGTAGAAATCAATAGTGCTTTTGTGAAATAAAGGGGAATGTGTATCTGTAGTGGTTGATAACATATCAGTGCATATGTAGTAATTGCAGATGTATAATCCTCAGTATTGTATGTAAGGCTAAATCAAACAATAAGGATCAGCCATGTAAACCGTGCAAATACATATGAAAAAATGATCACAAATATTTATAGTGTGTAACCGGAAACACCGCGATACAGGCCGTTCGAGATAGGGATCCCAAGCCGTGCCGTCTCATCCACCTGATGTCGTCTTCGTTATGTGCTCTAAAACCGACGTACATTTCGCGTGATGTGGGCACACTTCTTCAGGGGAGGTGGAGTTATGCTCGCTGGGAGTACAGTCTATATATCCCTGCAGAGTGGGCATGGCTATCTTTCGGGCCAATGGCCCGAATAGCTTCAAAGGAAGCAGGTTTTCGTCAGATTCACTGGTGAATAAGGATATTAAATCAAGTTTAAAGGGATTCAAAAGAAAAAGTAAAATAGTCAGTACTTGCGATTATGGGTCTACCGGGTGGGGGGGGGGGGGGGTTGATATTTGTATGTATCTTAGGGAACAGGTAAAATATTGGACTAGATGAAAAATATTAAAACAAAAATTGACTGTTTTTTTAAAATATTATTTTATCGTCACTTGCATTGTTAACACGGTATTGATAATATTTTGCATTTTGAAAGTAGGATCATTGGACAAAATTCTATAAAGATACAGTTACTCAACTGGCTCAGGGATACCTCATAATTAGACACATTTATTTAAAAATCACAATAGCACCGCCCTCGTCTGCAGGTTTCACTATTTTGTAATTCTCAAGTTTACTGAGGGCCAAGCATACAGTCAGTGATAAATTGTTTTTGATTTGTTTGGGCTATGTTAAATTATTGATATTTTGATTAACCAGATCAATAAAAGTATTCAGTGGCTAATTGGTAGTGGATGGAGCATAGGAGCACAGCAAACGGAACAAATCCTGAATGAATTCTTCTACTCATCAGGACACTTCACGCAGTGGAACACTATCTACTACTGGACTACAGGATACCCCCAGGGCAGGTAATGGGCAATAGCCCTTATATTAATACCTTTGACCCTAATAGTGGGGATGCTTATTTATTAAGAGGGGTTGTGCATCTCTGACCATATGTGCGGTAGTCTAGCAGACTGACCGCTAGGTCTGTATTTGCCCCCACCATATACACATTTATAGACCTTTATACAGTATGGATGAATTGCAGTGTTCCTATTTTTGATCTTGTAAAGACTGTGATGATATATTAATAGTGCATACACTGATATTGAGCACCATTCTCTACACAATTCTACTAGTGGCTAATTGGTAACTGGAAGGCAAAAGGTCGAGTTATGTTCATTTTGAAGGATATTGGTAGATTGTCAGTGATGGCTGGAATATTTATTTATAAAAATGTTTTACCAGGAAGTAATACATTGAACGTTGCCGCTCGTTTTCAAGTATGTCCTTGGCACCGAGTTATGATGACAAATACATAGTTACAGTAGGTGAACAGGTTATACATTATATATAAAGACATTGCATAAACCGTTAAAGAAAAAATGTGTTATAGGCGTATGTAACAGTTACAGACCAGATTAAAATGTGAGGCCGCTTTAGTTTTGAAAGAACTTAGACCAATGGTGGCTTTGAGCGTCTCTGGTAGATTGTTTCAGTTTTGAGGTGCATAGTAAGACTAGGAGCGGCTAAATTCTTTGTTGAACCTTGCGATTGGGAACATTCTTTTGGAGTCAGATATCAGGTGATAAGTTCTCCATGTGATTGGGGTGAGGAGCTTGTTCAGATAGCCGGGTAGCTTGCACAGAAAGTATTTGAAGGCAAGAGAGGAAAGATGAACTTTGTGCCTATAATCAAGTGATGGCCAGTCTAGTTCTTTGAGCATTTCACAGTGATGTGTGTTGTAGTTACATTGGGGGACGAAGCAGCATATTGAATTGTAGAGGGTGTCTACTTTGCTAAGGTGAGTTTGGGGTGCTGTGTTATTTACTATGTCGATGAAAGAGAGGGACCAGGAAAAAACATCTTGGGATGCCCCTAGATCATGGGGACTCACTGAAATATGAGAAAAGAGGTGCTTGCAACAAAAAAATACTGAAAATTGAATTCATGCAAAAGGGCCATTTTAATTACTATGGTAATCAAAAATATCCAACGTTTCAATGAGAAGCAACTTAATCAGAGATTACTACCATAGTCGTTAAAATGAACTTTTTTTTCATTAATTCAATTTTTATTATTTTTTGGGGGGTACTTGGGTCCCTCTTCATCATATACTATGTCCCCATAGTCTATAATTGGTATTAGCATCTGCTGTGCGAGGCGCTTTCTGACCAGCTGGCTTAGGGGGAATTTTGTTCCTATAAAGTACACCTAGTTTGGCATAGATTTTGGATGTCTGGGTATCAATTTGCAATCCAAATGTTAAATGGGAGTCAAACCATATGGCCAGATATTTTAAACTAGTGATGGGCTAGGATGGTATTAGAGTGGTATGGTATTCTGATCTGAAGCTCTGTCAGTGGTAGCTTTAGAAATTTAGCCTTGGTCCCAGATACCATTATTAAGCCGAGCTCATACACTCCACATGCTTGCGAGAGTGCAAGCTCTTGATGCAGTAGCACACGCGATTTGTGCGCATAGTGTAGGAAGCTATTGGGGGCATGGCGGGGGCAAAGTCATGACATTACGGTTCACCGTGATTGTCCGAACCACTCATGATGCGACCATGATTCGGCTGCGGCTTGAAAAGACAATTTCTTGTCTTTTCAAAACGCGGTCGCTCTGTCGCACGTGCGCACTAGGAGGGGCCTCAAGGGATCCTGCAAATTGTGCTTGGTGCGCGTGCAAGCGCCAACACACACAGTATGATCTCTGCCTTAGTTGCGTCAGTGTTTAAAAAAACTTTGTTTTGGGAAGTACAGTTTGTCTCAAAATCAGATTGATGTGTGTGTTCAAAGTCAGAGAAGCTAGGGCTGTGTGCATATAAAATAATGTCGTCCGTATACATGTGTATTGAAGCTCCCTTAGGCTTGGGCCATGGTGCCTTCGCCTGGGCGGAGGCGTGCGGAGGATGTGACATCACCCGCGTGAAGCGGGTGCTTTTCCTGTCCAAGGTAGATGCGCCGTGGGGGGGCAGGCCTAGGGGCGTCACAGAGCTGGTTCACCCTCATTGGGCGAACTGCTTACGTGACCTGCGTGTCACTCCAAGAAATCCATTTCAACTGATTTATTGCGCAACGCGCGCCTCTGCATGCGCCCGCGCGGTCTATGGGCATGATCAATGCCTTAAGGCAATCTCCCTTCCGAGCGGTTTCCGATACTATGGACTCCTCGGCCTTACAAGCTGTAGGTAGATCATTGATGAAGACTGCAGAAAAGACCACAGAACAGAGCCTTGCAGGACACCACAGTTTGATATCCAAGGGGTTGGAGTTAGAACCCGAGAGAGAGACAAATTGGGATCTACTTGATAGGTAGGGATGAAACCAGTTTAAACCATGTTTCCCTATTCCAGAGCACTGAAGTTTGTTTAGCAAGATAACCTGATCAACAGTATCAAAAGTCTTTGCAAAATCAAGTAATTTTGCACCAGTAAGTTGTCCCAGTTCCATTCCACACATGATCTCATTGCAAACTTTTAGGAACGTAGTTACTATGGAGTATTTGGGGAGAAAGCCAGATTGGATTTGGCTAGGGAAATTTGATTAATTGGGGTGTTTTTTTTAGCATTCCTCTGGATCAATGTAAATATAACTATGTAACTTTAATTATATGATTCAGTATCTTGCACAATTATGAAATGGATTATGGATTAACTCAATTAACATTTGTATTTCTCCTCCAAATCTACCATATTGCATTGCAATGTTACATTAATACATTTTCTCACCATAGATGTATCTTCGGCACATGACTGATCTGTGAACAAGAAGCAATGTAAGAAATGTCCCAAACATCATAATTTACAGGAGGTGTTAATGGAAATATATATTGTAAGGACTTCAATATTGCACAAGTTTGCCTGAGAATTGGAACACGATTACAAGAAACTTGGCAGAGCATTCCTATTCATCAACAACATTTCAGTAAACGTACAAACACCACAATACCAGAAAAGACAGAGGGGTTAAAGAGGAAGGACATGAAAACCTACAGTGGGAAATATAGCAATGTTATACAACAAATCATCCATACAGGGAAGAAATCCTATAACTGCTCTGAATGTGGGAAAAGCTTCATTAAGAAATCAAATCTTGTTAGACATGAAAGAATCCACACAGGGGTGACACCCTATAACTGCTCTGAATGTGAGAAAAACTTCAGTCAGAAATCTGATCTGGTTAGACACCAAAGAATCCACACAGGGGTGACACCCTATAACTGCTCTGAATGTTGGAAAAGCTTCAGTCAGAAATCGCATCTTGTTACACATCAAAGAATCCACACTGGGGTGAGACCATATAACTGCTCTGAATGTGGGAAAAGCTTCAATGATCAATCAATTCTTGTTACACACCAAAGAATCCACACAGGGGAGACTCCCTATAACTGCTCTGAATGTGAGAAAAACTTCAGTCAGAAATCAGATCTTGTTAGACACCACAGAATTCACACAGGGGTGAAGCCCTATTTCTGCTCTGAATGTGGGAAAAGCTTCAGTCTCAAATCAACTCTTGTTACACACCACAGAATCCATGCAGGGGTGCCACCCTATTACTGCTCTGAATGTGGGGAAACCTTCAGTCAGAAATGCAATTGCCAAAGCTCGCCCTGATATGCATTTTTATGCAGCAATAATATGATTGAAATCTATGCAACTCGTAGTATTCATAGGCATGGCCAGATAAGTTTTAATTTAATGGAGTTAGTAACTGTGATAGTTCCAATCATGAGAACAAGGGATATATGTAGCGCAAGCTCCATAGCGTAATTTAATAAAACAATTTAATACACAATTTAAAAGTCACAAGGACTTGCACTCACAAGAGTATTTAAACTTGCATGTTAGAGTAATACTCTGCTGCATCGACGTCACCATAGATGAGCGGAAAATGGCACCAGCATATCAGACTAACCACCGATATCCGATATCCACCAGAGGGGAACTCCCAAATTAGAAAATGAACAGTCCGTTGAAATTGTCCACAATGGTAGTAAGCCAGCCGTGTGTGTGTGTGTGTGTCAGCTTATAGGCGAATGTCAGTGCACATCCCAACCCCAACCCAGGGTATGATTGGATGGTCTGAGGTGAGGGTTTAAATACCTAAGGTTACTAAGCAATAAACATCACAGATTTACACAATCAGCTGTTATCAACAGAGTAGACAAGGGAATAAATCCCTAATGGGTGCTCTAATGCCTGACTAAATGGCTCTGGAACATCACTGTATAAAGATCCCTAATGAGGGGATGATGGACCAGGAAAAAACACTCTTTATACTCCCAATAGAAGCGGAGTGTCATCTAGCCCATACAACATGTGGTGCAAATAACCTGACAATGTATCATGATAAAAATCTATAGAGCTCTAGTGTCCAGGAGTAAACAGCCACTGACCTAAGCCACAATATATATGGTAATCCCCCTCGGGGTAAGTCTTGACTTTCCTGTGGCTCCGCAAGGAATTCCTCTTAAGGCTACACACCACACTGGCTAGGTAAAAGCATAACATAACCGCTCAGAGTTCTTAGTATATTATTTGATATACTCACACCGTCGTATCCAATTTTACTTGTTCCGGTGGGTATGAGGAGGGGCTCCTGTTCCGATGCGTGCTGCAGTCCTGGAATGTGAATGCAGGAGAGAAGAGAACAGGATGCGCACCGCTTGGCATAGAAGGGCTGGAGGCATGTGTCAAAATGAAAAAAACTTTATTGCGGCATAACGGCCAAAAATGTAAAAGCACAGATGAATCCTCTGACGCGTTTCCCGCCTCTAGGGTGCTTTTTGATAAAATTTTTGGCTGTTATGCCGCAATAACGTTTTTATCATTTTGAAACATGCTTCCAGCCCTTCTATGCCAAGCGGTGTGCATCCGTTTCTTCTCTTCTGTTATCAACAGAGAATAACATGCTAGTGCAAATGAAATACAATGCAATGGGGATATATACAACCTTACTCTGGCACAAATCCACTACTGAATATACATATGTGACATTTATAATAAAAAACAGTACATAAACAAGAATATATTTATAATAAGAAAGGGTAAAAGCGTTATTCACAATAAAACATATATGTATTCATTGGATTGTGACATTTAACTAAGAAAAGTGGTTAGTTGTCATTACAATATGTATAATCATATGACATAAATGGCTTCTAATAGTAGATATAATGCCTAGTGTAGAGATAAGTGGACTAACAGAACTACCAAAGGTAAGGTTAGATAATGTAACCGCATCAATAAATTGAGGGTTACGTAAAGAAAAAAAAACAGTATGCTAGACTAAACGAACTAATAGAAAAAAATTATCAGCTAGAATATTAGACTAAAATGCTGGTATCTATCCATTCATTAAGGCCAGATGGTGACCATTTACCCAAGTTGTAAAATCCAAAAGGATTCTCGAATGCAAAGAGTTGAATCTATCTCCTCCTAATTTGGAGGCTGGGATAGATTCAATGCCCAAAATGCTAGAACTAGCTGGATAACTAGAGTGACGGGACGAAAAGTATCTAGGGACATTGTGTGTGAGAATTCCCCTGAGAACAGCACATCTATGTTCAAGGAACCTCACACACACTGGACGCTTGGTACGCCCTATTACTGGATGTTACAAGAGCAGAATAATGCATATTATATAAGGAGTTATTCAATTAATAGGACTTTTGATGGAATTCATTGTTTCATTGGAGAAAGAGGTAAATTAATCATTTAGAATAAGACACCTTGTCTTACCACAGTTTGAGCCAAATTAAATCCATCAAGCTCTCTGAGTTTACTGGACGCAAGTGCATTTTTGATCAATGCCTTGTGAAAAATAACGGGCTGACATGGTAAGGTGATTACTTAAATGGGAATCACAGAGTAGGATATTCCAGTGTTTGTTCAAAACTTTGATAATTGGTCTGCTCGTAATTAACTATCAAATGACTTGAGACAAAGGATGTAAGGTTTAATGAACAGCATTTGTGTGTATGTATGTACACACACCATCTCCATGATTTTGTAATATGCTATTGGCAAAAATCTGGCTCTATAGATGTTGCTTTAAAATGTCTGAGGTCTTTATATACACTACTATTTGGTCTCTGGATATTTAATATCAATGTGTGTATGAATTATTTGTTTCCTGATTAATGTTATCGAGGAAACTAATTTATAAATAGGAAATACGAATATATTTTGCGTTGCAACCATATTATTGTCTATGAATAAAATTTAAATATTGAATTTATGTACATTCCTCCTTTATATGTCTGTGTTATGCACTAGGGCAGCGGTGCACAAACTGGGGGGCGCGACCCCTATGGGGCGGGAGAATTTGCATGGGGGGCACGGGCTGTTAGAGGTCCCGTGCTCTTCCCCCAGGCATTAAATTAAATGCTGGGGGAGGCGTGAGGCCTCTGTAACTTAATTGCTGCCAGCCGGGTCTTTGGCGACGCGTCGCCATGGCAATGCGCATCAAATGACGCGGTGGGGTGACGTGACCCGCTACGTCATTTGACGCCGTGCCATTGGGGGAGGGGGGAGTGAACGCTGCGGCTCCCAGGAAAGGGGCCGCAGCTCAAACCGTTTGCGCAGCGCTGCACTAGGGGAATTAGTTGTTAGTGATATATGTTGAGTTTTGTTTTAATGGTTTTGATGTATGTTGTCTAATTATTGGAGTTTTATTATTTGTATGTATTATGTATTGTATTAGTGTATATTTTGCTTTTAGTGCAGGGATTGACAGCATAGGTTTTCCGTATTCCGCTGCGCTCCTTCCATGGGACTGCTCACATGGGCGGTTACTCTCTTCAGTATGTGTGATGCTGCCTGTGTGGCCGTGTCTCACTGCCTCCGGGACGCTTGGGGAGCTGTCTCTCCCCTGGGAGGCTTCTGCTGTCGGGCCGCGCAGGCTGGGGCATCCCCTGCTCTCTCACTGCACGCTGCACAATGACGTCATGCTCTGTCTGCCGATATTTAAATCGGGCAGTTTGATCTGCTTAGTTAGGACCAGGAGAAGGGTTGACGGTGACCTGTGGCGCCAGTTCTCATGCAGATCTAAGGTTTCAGGGTTGACATTTGCTTTATTCTTGTAGTTAATTTTTGTATTTTGTTTTTATGTTTTGTAGTTTACCTGTTTCTATGATTGTTAAATGTCCTTAAAGTCGCTTTTTCTGTAGATTTACATCAGTATAACAGAATTCAGCATTCTTGTCGTTTGCACACAAAAACAAAATGTTTATTTTGAAAATAATTACTTACATACAAAAATAGTAAGAATGACGATGATGTTTCAAATAGATTGATATTCTTAAGAATAGTTGCACATAGTAACCTTCTTTCTGTTAATCTCTCCAGGTATTAACATTTCTTTCTCCTCTTCATGATATCATCACTCTGACCTGGTCTTTCTTCCTCTGGCCTATCTTCTTCCCATCCTTCCTTCCTAAAACTTATTACTAAGCTCACTGTTGTATTTATCCATAAAGACCCACCCAGTCAGCCATTTTAACATATATTTCTATTCCAAATTAGGTCCTGCAGTTTCAAACTATGATCGAATCAGAAACAGCACACTTATTCTAAACATAGAATACCAAATACAGTAAGGACTGGAAGAGTCTCAGAGCTTTTGTCACAGCCTCTATTCTCAGCTAAAGTCACAGTTGTCAATAGTCACTCAGTGTCAAACCTAAACAGGGTTTCTGCCTACTCTGACCTTTTAGGACAGCTGCACCGTCAAAATAACTCTATAACTGAAAATACAATCAGATATAATATATAGATATGAAGGAAAGTCCAGACTATTATACTGTATACTTTAACATTCTGCATTTGATAACAGATTCATTCATTACAATATAATTATTGCTAAATTGGATTTCTTACAATGATAGCTGCTGAATAAATGTATATTTTTTTAATAAACCTTTAATGCCCCCCTTTCTTTCTGTTTGAATGCATGCTGGAACACTGTTTATTTATTTTCTCACATATTATGATGGCATGTGGGTGGTTCCTATGCACCTTTTAATGATTTAATTATATTTCAATTCGTTTGAAATCGCGTGCTGTCTCCTTCCCTTTATTACATACATAGAGAGAGGTGGGTAGAGACGGGCAGGGACAAAGGAGATGGGCAGAGACAGGAGAAAGACCACATGCAGAGAGAGGATATGCAGAGAGACGACAGAGACGGAGATTATAGACAGAAATAGAGAAATATATATATATACAGTGTTCGACAATTATATACATTTACTCGCCCGGGGCGGGTGGATTTAACCCCCGGGCGAGTAAATATTGGCCCAAGCAGCACACGTGTTTTTTAAATATCCCGCGCTCGCGCTGCTGCTTTTCCCGCGCTCGCGCTGGAGAAAAAAAAAAAAGCCGGAGGCGGGTTCATGTTGTTGGGGGAGATTACCCCGCCTCCGGCTCTCTGAGCAGTGGCCTCCCTCCTCAGCGCTTCTACTCCTCCCCCTTCTGGCAGCCAGCCCCTTCCACGCCTGTCTGCCTCAGGCCTCTGCAGGGCCATCTGTCGCCCCCCCCTCCCTTCCATCAGGCCATCTGTCGCTCCCCCCCCCTCCCTTCCATCGGGCCATCTGTCGCTCCCCCCCCTCCCTTCCATCGGGCCATCTGTCGCCCCCCCCCTCCCTCCCATCAGGCCATCTGTCACCCTCTCATCGGGCCATCTGTCGCCCCCCCCCTCACTTCCATCGGGCCATCTGTCCCCTCCTCCCATCGGGCCATCTGTGCCCCCCCCCTCCCATCGGGCCATCCGCCCCCCCCCCACCCCAATCTCTCCCGGCCTCCGTGACCCCGCGTGACAGCTCGGATCAGCCCGTCGTGAGAAGATGGTCTCCTCCTTCACCATCTTCAGCCACTGAGCTGAGGCTGCCGCTGCACTCATGTCCCGGCCGCATCACTAGCCCCCCCACTCCTCTCTCCCCTGTGTTCGGATCCTTCACTGCCACCCGGTGACCCGCGTGACAGCCGCCGAGGGCGACACCCGGCCTGCCGGTTCCTCGCCTGTCACAGAGACCGGAGACCACAGCGATCCACGGTGAGTAAGGGGGGGGGGGAGAGTGTGTGTGTGTGTGTGTGTAGGGGGGAGTGTGTGTGTGTGTGTGTGTGTGTGTGTGTGTGTGTGTGTGTGTGTGTGGGGAGGGGGGAGAGAGAGACTACAAGTAGTCAGTCACCCACCCAGTCAGTCACCTACCCACCCAGTCAGTCACCTACCTACCCAACCACACACCCACCCACCCAGTCACCTACCTACCCAACCACCCACCCAGTCAGTCACCCACCCAACAAGTCAGTCACCTACCCACCCACCCAACAAATCAGTCACCTACCCACCCACCCAACAAGTCAGTCACCTACCCAGTCTGTCAGTCAGTCACCTACCCAGTCTGTCAGTCAGTCACCTACCCAGTCTGTCAGTCAGTCAGTCACCTACCCAGTCTGTCAGTCAGTCAGTCACCTACCCAGTCTGTCAGTCACCTACCCAGTCAGTCAGTCACCTACCCAGTCAGTCAGTCACCTACCCAGTCAGTTAGTCACCTACCCAGTCAGTTAGTCACCTACCCAGTCAGTCAAGTCAGTCACCTACCCAGTCAGTCAGTCACCTACCCAGTCAGTCAGTCAAGTCAGTCACCTACCCAGTCAGTCAGTCAAGTCAGTCACCTACCCAGTCAGTCAGTCTCCCTCTCTCCCCCACTCTCTCCCTCTCCCCCACTCTCTCCCTCTCCCCCCATCTCTCCCTCTCCCCCACACTCTCTCCCCCACACTCTCTCCCTCTCTCCCCCACACTCTCTCCCTCTCTTCCCCACTCTCTCCCTCTCTCCCGCACACTCTCTCCCTCTCCCCCCCTCCCCCCCTCTCTCCCCCACACTCTCTCCCTCTCTCCTCCACACTCTCTCTCTCCCCCACACTCTCCCTCTCCCCCACTCTATCTCTCTCTCTCTCCCCCACACTCTCCCTCTCTCCTCCACTCTCTCCCTCTCCCCCCCACACTCTCCCTCTCCCCCCAGTCTCTCCCTCTCTCCCCCACTCTCTCCCTCCCTCTCTCCCCCAAACTCTCCCTCTCTCCCCCAGTCTCTCCCCCACTCTCTCCCTCTCCCCCACTCTCTCCCCCACACTCTCCCTCTCCCCCTCTCCCCCACTCTCTCTCTCCCTCTCTCCCCCACTCTCTCCCTCTCCCCCACTCTCTCCCCCACACTCTCTCCCTCTCCCTCTCCCCCTCTCTCCCCCAGTCTCTCCCTCTCTCTCCCCCACACTCTCTCCCTCTCTCCCTCTCTCTCCCCCACTCTCTCCCTCTCCCCCCTCTCTCCCCCACACTCTCTCCCTCTCTCCCCCACACTCTCCCTCTCCCCCTCTCTCCCCCACACTCTCCCCCTCTGTCCCCCACACTCTCTCCCTCTCCCCCCCACACTCTCCCTCTCCCCCTCTCTCCCCCAGTCTCTCCCTCTCTGCCCCACTCTCTCCCTCCCTCTCCCCCACTCTCTCCCCCACACTCTCCCTCTCTCCCCCACTCTCTCCCTCTCTCCCACACTCTCTCCCTCTCCCCCACTCTCTCCCTCTCCCCCCTCTCTCCCCCACACTCTCTCCCTCTCACTCTCCCTCTCCCCCTCTCTCCCCCACTCTCTCTCTCTCTCCCCCACACTCTCCCTCTCCCTCTCTCTCCCCCAGTCTCTCCCTCTCTCTCCCCCACTCTCTCCCTCAGTCTCTCCCTCTCTCCCCCACTCTCTCCCTCTCCCCCCCACTCTCTCCCTCACTCTCTCCCTCTCCCCCCCACTCTCTCCCTCTCCCCCCTCTCTCCCCCACACTCTCTCCCTCTCTCCCCCACTCTCCCTCTCCCCCTCTCTTTCTCTCTCCCTCTCTCCCCCACTCTCTCCCTCTCTCCCCCACTTTCTCCCTCACTCTCTCCCTCTCTCCCCCTCCCTCTCTCCCTCACTCTCCCCCTCTCTCCCCCACACTCTCCCTCCCACACTCTCCCTCCCCCACTCTCTCTCTCTCGCCCCCACACTCTCCCTCCCCCACTCTCTCTCTCTCGCCCCCACACTCTGGATCTGGATATCTTATTTACCCTATATATCTTAACTGCCCTATACTACACCGAAATAACCTATACTGCTGTCTTCCAGATCTGACTCAAGCTTCACACGGAAGACATCAGAAGACAGGTAGGGAACACATCCCCTCCAATGTATAACATTGCGGGAATGATGGTACCTGGACATTGAGGGACTGCGGATCAGGTAAGATCCCAGGCGGGATTGCTACTTCAGATATTGTGAAGTGGGGACGTCCAGACACTGGTTATGGGGTTCAGGAAACTAGTCATTCACACCTGGCTTTTATTTCTAGATCCAACATTTACACAAACACACACACGCGTAACAAGGACTAATTGTAGTATAATGTAATACAATAAATACATTTATGTCAAAAACGAATGTTGTTATGACTAGGAATTTATTAAATGTATTTTATGTATATATTTTATTTTAAAGCGGGGTTGGAGGCGGGACTAGGGTTGGGGGCGGGACTAGGGGTGGGGGTTGGGGGCGGGACTATGGGCGGAGTTGGGGGCGGGACTAGGTGGCGAGTGGATTTTTTGGTTGGGCGAGTAGATTTTTGGGTGATTTGTCGAACACTGTAATATATATATATATATATAGGGTTAGGGTATATATATATATATATCACATAACAAGAAGAACAGAAAGTGCATGGCCCATAGCATAAAATTTATGACATTTATTGACAAGGGATAAAAGGTTAGAGGAAACAGGCTCACTCACAAGGAAAGCATATAAACAGGCAGTTGTGAACATATATAGTCACCGCCTCATCGGGTTGGTAAGCCGTCGGCAGCGAAAATTAGGGTCCTCAAGTGCCCTCACACAGCTCAGGGAAGACCTGGGTCCTTAGCATTGGAAGTCCCAGCGTACACAGCTAACTCAAATGAGTACACGATGTTGATAGCCTCCTGCAGCACTGGCGACGCGATCCGGCCACGATTCGCCGTCCCCCAGTGATGACGTAATGACACTGCAAAACGTCCTGACGCGTTTCGTCACATGGAGTGACTTTTTCAAAGGATATATATATATTATCAAGTGGGTTTCTAAAGGGACTGGTTTTTTATTAATATTTTATTTGTATATGCTTCTTGTTTTTGTTGATTTTATGTTTGAAAATATTTGGTGTGTGGGTTTGTGATGTTTTTCTTATGAAGCATCTTTATATATATATATATATATATATATATATATTTTTAGATAGAGATATATTTATATATATATTGATTTTTACATTAGAATCAAGTGGCGCTGCTTGCTTTTGCTATATATATATATATATATATATATACCACGACTATTAAGGTTATGGTGGGTAAAAGCAGCATGCATTGACTAAGGGTTGCTCATGTAATGTGAGCATGAGATAAAAAGTGGCACTGTGTGCTCATTTGCATGTCATTTCCCAGAATCCCTTGCTGCAGTGGAAGTGCTGTTTGCAGGGTGATAATGGTAAAAGACAGGGTTGCAGACCTGTCTAAGACATGCAAATGAATATACAGGAATATTTACAGTTGCTATATATATATATATATTGTGACATAGTCCAAAGATGTTAGGCAGCTTTCTGCCCCATTTTAGAGCAGAAAGTGCAGGAATAGTTAATGATCCGTTCCACAGCTTCCCATTAACTCAGGCAGCTGGATGGAAAATCCAGACCACAGATTACAATGGCTCTAGTTCTCCCTCACCTGCTCTTCTAATCACATGCACAGGTACTTAGAGCAGAGAGGTTTTGCATTTCACGCTCTCTCCTTAGAGCCTGGAGGCTGGGGGTATCGCTGCTCCCCTGTTTCCATTTTCGGGGTTGACGGCCCCTCCAAGTATCACAGTACCAGAGGATTTGCCTGGACACGGGACCGAGTTCCCACCACGAACAGATAAGACCAAACAAATGTTTACTGCTGTTGCTAAAAGACTGTGCTGTATCTAAGTGACCCTAAATGAGAGAGCATTGTTTTAAGCTGGGGAACCAGGTTAGTTGGCCAGCAGCTGTTAGAGAGACTGATTCTATGTGTAGTTAGATCCCTGAAAGGGATAGGATTTTGTTTATATAATTTGGTTTCTTTTTACTTGAAATAACAGTGTGGGAAATACTTTAACAATGAAATGAGTGAACTGCTGAATGAAAGTATCTGAGTACCTCTAACCTACACATGTTAAAGCTGCAGTACCTTACTTGGATGAAAATAAAGCAGGCAGAAGCCTGAGTTAAGCAGCTTAATACTTTGCATGATCCTGTTTTTTGTATTAAATAACCCTAGAAGACTGTGTCGGGAAGAACCCAGACAGACGTCAGCACTACAAAAGAGGGGCGTTTGTCACATATGGTGGAGAATGCGGGCAGACACTAAAAAGTCTGTGGGTTTGCAAATAAATGCGGGGGGTTAAAATGGCCGCCCAGCTGAACTAAAGTACAGATGCTATGAGTGAAGTCTGTCCCGCTGTGTATATCAGTTGTGCTTCTAGCATACACAGAGAATGTGCGAAGTGTGGATGCAATAGCACCCTGAACCCAAACAGAAAACCAAAATGTTTTGCTGAAGAGGAATTTTTTTTGCATCTAGCAAGTGCTGTTTGTAAAGCTAATGCCTTTTGCTGAAGTGAGTGAATTTGCAGCTAGCAAGTGCTGTATGTAAGCTGCTGAAGTAAGTGAAATTGCAGCTAGCAAATTGTCCCTGCCGGGTTTCTAAAATGGCCGACGTGAAATGTTTGTTGTGTAATGTACGTAACCATACAAAACAGTGTCCCTTCAGGCCATACTATGATCACGACCCTGGAGGAGAGCCGTACCCACAGATGAATTTAGTATGCTGGGCCTGTCGTGAAGTAGGTCACATGGAAGATGTGTGCCCCAAAATTTTCAAAGACAAACAGCTGCAAAAGCAAGCAACGCCCTGTGAGTGCAAGCAAGATGTGGAAGCTGATAACAGTGAGTGTGTGCCCAGTACCACTGATATCTCTGGAGCTAATAAAGCAAAAAGAAAGAAAACTGTTCCTCAAGTCACAGGGGAAGTGACCGAGCCACTTGAACCTGCACTGTCAGGACATGCGTCAGAAAGGCGCCGAGATGAGCAACAGCCCATAGGGCCTGGCGCAATCGTCCCAGGAATGACGACACGCCTAGAGATGACAAAGGCTACTGCTACCATCATAGGCAGAGAGCCAAGCGAATCAAAGAAAACAAGAACTGACTGGAAACTATGCTATGAGATGTCCCAGAAAGATGTGCAAAACTTCATCACAGAGTTGGGGGTTTCTCGGCAAGAGGCTAGCGCGCTTAAAGCAGAGCTGGAACTCTCACGCCATGAGGTCTACGCTCGCAGCACAGAGCTGTGTACATTGAAGAAAACCTATGAGAATACCCTGAGTAATTTAGAGACTGTAAAAAGAGAGAATGTAAGTCTGACACAGAAAAATTCAGACTTGACTGACCAGATCAGTGAAGGTGATGAGAAGCTTCACCAAGCAGAAAAAGTGGAGAAGCAATTGATCCAGGAAAAGTTAGAAATGCAGGAAGCACTGCAGAATACAGAATCAGCGGCGATCCAGGCGACACAAACTGCAGAGCTCCAAAAAATGGAGGCGCTGATGCAAACCCAGAGCAAGCACCAGAAAGAGGTGAAGACCCTGAGGGAGGTCTGGCACGATCAGGTTGAAGAGCTGCAGAAGCAGATGGCTGAGCACGAGATACAGTGCGCCAAGAGAGAGGAGGTGTCCGTCCGTCAGGTGGTTTGCCTAACACTGCGCTATAAAAGCGAGATGGCCGATATCTACAAGCAGCTGGACCACACGGCAAATGAGGGGGCCCGACTGCAGCTGGAGCAGACCCGGAAGGAGCACCTGCAGCTGCAGGTCAAGAATAGAGAAAATGAAACAGAGTTAAACCTCGCTCTGAAACAGATGACGGACATGGGAGAAGCGGCTAAAGTGGTTCAGTCGGGCTATCAATCCTACCTCCTAACCAAGCAAGCTGTACGTTCCTATACGTTTATCTTCAATGCAGTTGCAATATTACGATTTGCTATAAAGATGAAGTTGGAGAAAGAGATTCCAAGGCTAAAAGAGACACGGTCACAAAAGGAGACCAGGGAAAGTAAACTCAATGCCCTCACTGATGACAAAGAGGAAGGAGAAAGAATTGACTTTGATTGTGCTGCTGTTATTCCAGAAACAGATAGGCACCCTCCTGAGAATATACTCCCTGATCTGGGATTCAAAAATCCAGATCCTCAATTTCATTTACGTTGTCCAGAAGATTATCAAACTAGTGGACACACCCAGGACAATACAGAAGATGTTTTAGCCAAGTGGGTGGCAGTTCCTGAAAAAACAAACTTGTTGACAGATCCTGATGACATGGTTAATATGGACTACGTTTGTACAGAGGCAACTAGGTCTCCAAAACCCAAAGGCCTGGTAATGGCCACAAAAGGGAAATCAAAGATTGAAAAGAAAAAACAACGAAGGTTAACACGGCGCCTGAATAGTTCCATATCTCACCAATCTGGACCACACTGTGGAGCCAAGGAGAATCTGGTCCAAGGGTCTCATCAGAAGCTAAAGAAACAGTCCAGTCATTTGCAGGTTGCAGCGGGCTATGAAATAAAGTCAAAGGATGCAATAGACTGGAAGTCAAAAAAAAAAATATGTTTGGGGGAACTGACCGATTTATTTTTTTTATTACACGTGTGGACTATGTCACGGACACTTAACTATGCAAATAAGCATTTTGTCAATATTACAATGTTATATTGGTTCTCTGTGTTGAAAATGTAGCTAAACGACAAATTAATATACAGGGTTGATGGCCCTTAAGATTACAAGGCTGTAGTATAAGAGAAAAAATATTGGTAGCTTACAATATGGGGGAAAAAAAAAAAATGCCCTTTTCGGTTGGTAAATTTATAATGAAGTTCATATTCGTGTCATGTAAATACTTAATGTTGTACTGAGGAGTTAGCTCAAGTATTTCAGGTAGGACGCTCACCCCAGTGAGGTCCATGGCCGCTCACCCCAGTAGGTGTGAGCTGGGGAGGGGGATATGTGACATAGTCCAAAGATGTTAGGCAGCTTTCTGCCCCATTTTAGAGCAGAAAGTGCAGGAATAGTTAATGATCCGTTCCACAGCTTCCCATTAACTCAGGCAGCTGGATGGAAAATCCAGACCACAGATTACAATGGCTCTAGTTCTCCCTCACCTGCTCTTCTAATCACATGCACAGGTACTTAGAGCAGAGAGGTTTTGCATTTCACGCTCTCTCCTTAGAGCCTGGAGGCTGGGGGTATCGCTGCTCCCCTGTTTCCATTTTCGGGGTTGACGGCCCCTCCAAGTATCACAGTACCAGAGGATTTGCCTGGACACGGGACCGAGTTCCCACCACGAACAGATAAGACCAAACAAATGTTTACTGCTGTTGCTAAAAGACTGTGCTGTATCTAAGTGACCCTAAATGAGAGAGCATTGTTTTAAGCTGGGGAACCAGGTTAGTTGGCCAGCAGCTGTTAGAGAGACTGATTCTATGTGTAGTTAGATCCCTGAAAGGGATAGGATTTTGTTTATACTGCACCGACACACTTTATTCGAGCAAATACCCAGTATGTACCTGGCAGATACCTGGAATGCGCCGCTCCTCACCTCTGACAAGCCCCGTTGCGTTTGCCTTCCCAGCCTGGGTTCATGCCTGGCTGACGGGCGGCTGATCTGTTAAATGATAATGATTAGGATTTAATAGGCTGCAATGCTTCGCGTGTCTACCAGATGGCATAAATTCATGAATTGTAATGCAGTATATATATATATATATACTGTGCAGTATTGCAGCCAGCGGGAATAAAATGCTTCAATCCCTGCCTGGAAAATACCGCAATGCACTCGGGCAGAAAACAGTCACAAACCTCAATACACCCGGGTATACCCGAATTCGTGGGACTAGCCGAGCTCGAATAAAGTGTGCCGCCAGTGTATAATTTGGTTTCTTTTTACTTGAAATAACAGTGTGGGGAAATACTGTAACAATGAAATGAGTGAACTGCTGAATGAAAGTATCTGAGTACCTCTAACCTACACATGTTAAAGCTGCAGTACCTTACTTGGATGAAAATAAAGCAGGCAGAAGCCTGAGTTAAGCAGCTTAATACTTTGCATGATCCTGTTTTTTGTATTAAATAACCCTAGAAGACTGTGTCGGGAAGAACCCAGACAGACGTCAGCACTACAAAAGAGGGGCGTTTGTCACAATATATATATATATATATATATGTATATATATATATATATTAACACACACACACCCAGCAAGCTCAAACGCCGACACCCACCTAATCTTGACTATATGTAATGCCACATAGAGTGCAACTGGGCTTTTGTGGCACATGAATACAACAAACACAGGGGGTGCCCAGTGCTACGTCCAAATGACAAAACATACATGGTAATAATTACAAGAAATGATGCTTCAGTGTAAATAATAATGCTAATGCTAATAATAATAAAATATGTTTTTTTAGTTAGAAATTTTGGCCAAAACATCATAAGCTTGCACACCAAATCGTCAAGGTAAACCATAATAAGTGCAAGTCCTACACTACACTGCATTTGGATTAGGTGGGTGTGGGCGTTTGAGCTTGCTGGGTGTGTGTGTTAATTTAATTTCTGACTCAAGGCATGCAAAAGCACAATATTACTCTGACAATCTCCACCAAAATACATCACACCCAGCTATGATTACTTTGTGGGGTGTGCCACTAACTTATTAGCGAAACGCAGCCCAAACCACAAACCTGAATCTCATCCTGGGAGTACCCCTATAGTCCCACCCCCTCCCAACACTGCCCACAATTTTCAATTTGGCCCAGTATCTGAAGAGGAGATTATACAAGCGCTCCTCAAACTAAAACTAAGCAGCCAATGTGGACCCGACTTACTACAATCTAGGTTCCTACGACTTGGTGCCCCAGCCATTGCCAAACCAATTGCGTCCATAATCAACTCTATCCTGTCTGCAGGCCACATCCCAAAGACCTGGAAAACTGCCAGAGTTGTCCCAATCTTCAAAAGTGGGGACAAAAACACTGTCTCAAACTACAGGCCAATCTCACTTCTCCCAATTCTATCCAAAGTCATGGAAAAATGTGTCCACTCCCAATTAAGCGATTTCTATACCAAGATTTCTATACCAAATCTCCCTAGCCAATTCCAATCTGGGTTTCGTCCCAAACACTCCACCGTAACTACCCTGCTAAAAGTTTGCAATGAAATCCAGTGTGGAATGGAACGGGGACAACTCACTGGTGCAGCATTCCTAGATTTTGCAAAGGCTTTTGACACAGTTGGTCATGCTATCCTGCTTAACAAACTCCAGAGCTCTGGAATAGGGAAGCATGCTTTAAACTGGTTTCAGTCCTACCTATCAGGAAGATCCCAACATGTGTCCATCTCAGGCTCTAACTCCAACCCCCTGGATATCAGCTGTGGTGTCCCGCAAGGCTCTGTTCTGGGGCCCCTACTCTTCTCAGTGTTCATTAATGATCTTCCCACAGCTTGTAAGGAAGCCTCAATACACATGTATGCAGATGACACAATCCTATATGCACACAGCCATAGCCTCTCTGACCTTCAACACATACTTCAGTCTGACTTTTTGAGTCTCGAAAACTGGATTTCCCAAAACAAGCTGTTTTTAAACACTGACAAGACTGTAACAATGGTATTTGGGACCAAGACTAAATTTGTAAAGCTTCCAGTGACTGAGCTCCTGATTAGAACCAACGCTAACACCACCCTAACACCTGTCACTAGTTTTAAATACCTGGGCTTATGGTATGACTCCCACTTAACATTCGGGATGCACATTGATACCCTGACAACCAAGACCTACAGTATGCCAAACTAGGGGTACTTTACAGGAACAAATCCTCCCTAAGTCTCCTGGTCAGAAAGCGTATCGCACAGCAGATGCTAATGCCAATTATTGACTATGGAGACATAGTATATGGCTCGGCACCTCAAACCCACCTTAGCAAACTTGACACCCTCTACAATTCAATTTGTCGTTTTGTTCTCCAATGCAACTACAACACACATCACTGCGAAATGCTCAAAGAACTAGATTGGTCAACACTAGAGTCTAGGCGCAAAGTTCACCTTTCCTGTCTTGCCTTTAAATTCTTCATGGGCAAGCTACCCAGCTACCTGAACAAGCTCCTCACCCCTACCACTTCCAGCACTCATCACCTGAGATCAGACTCCAAAAGACTGTTCATTGTCCCAAGGCTCAACAAAGTATCCAGACGTTCCTCCTTCTCCTACCGTGCACCCCAAAACTGGAACAACCTACCAGAGACTCTCACATCCACCACCAGTTTAAGTTCTTTCAAATCTAAGGCTGTCTCACATTTTAACCTGGTCTGTAACTGTTTCATACGCTCATAATATATATTTTCTTTAACTGTGCACGCAATGTCTTGTATATAATGTATACCCTGTTCATTTATGTAACTGTACTTGTAACCATGTATTATTTGTTTTACTCTGTGCCCAGGACATACTTGAAAACGAGAGGTAACTCTCAATGTATTACTTCCTGGTAAAATATTTTATAAATAAATAAACATATAGTCAAGATTAGGTGGGTGTGGGCGTTTGAGCTTGCTGGGTGTGTGTTAATTTAATTTCTGACTGGAATCAGTTGTATGGAGGTTGTGGAACCTCCCCCAGAGCTCACGTCACCTCCCCCTTTTTAATGGTGGATTTTCTCCTCTTGCTGCAGGTAATGAATCTATTATGGTTCTTCCCCCTCATACAGAGGTATAGGGAACAAATGCAGTGTAGTGTAGGACTTGCACTTATTATGGTTTACCTTGACGATTTGGTGTGCAAGCTTATGATGTTTTGGCCAAAATTTCTAACTAAAAAACCATATTTTATTATTATTAGCATTAGCATTATTATTTACACTGAAGCATCATTTCTTGTAATTATCACCATGTATGTTTTGTCATTTGGACGTAGCACTGGAGCACCCCCTGTGTTTGTTTAGATTTATATATATATATATATATATATATGTATTATTTTTTTTAACACACATTCCCAGCTAGCTCAAACTCCTACACCCACCACATCATGAATATATATATTTGTCAAAATGAGTGCTACTGGGCGTGGCAAATGTACACAACAAGAGACAGGGGTGCCCAATGCTACATCCAATTGACAAAACATAGATAGATTGTGGTGGTAGGGGACTCCATTATTAGGAAGGTAGATAGGGCAATCTGTTGCCAGGACCGCATGAACCAAACAATTTGTTGTCTCCCGGGTGCTCGGGTTCGGCACATTGAGGATCGGGTAGACAGATTGTTGGGGGGTGCTGAGATTGACCCGGCGGTCTTGGTACACGTTGGCACCAATGACAAAGTTAGAGAAAGATGGAGGGTCCTAAAAAATGATTACAGGGATCTAGGCCAAAAGCTTAAGGCAAGGACCTCCAAGGTAGTATTTTCTGAAATACTACCAGTGCCATGCGCTACCGCAGGGAGACAGTCAGAGATCAGGAGGTTAATGCATGGCTAAGAAAGTGGTACAGGAAGGAGGGGTTTGGGTTTTTAGAGCACTGGGACTCCTTTTCTGAGAGGTGCCATCTATATTCTAGGGACGGATTGCACCTCAATGAAGAGGGATCTTCTGTGCTAGGGGGGAGAATGCTAAAAAGGTTGGAGGAGATTTTAAACTAGGATGGAGGGGGGAGGGGAATGAAACAGATAATGAACTAAATGGAATAGATGAGGATACAAGGTGGTATGGAGGTAGAATGGGGCAAGTGCAAGTTTGACAAGCAGTGAGACACCCATAGTAAATACAGAAAACTAGAAAACTTCTAAAGACTAAACAAAGTGGGCGCAGAAAGGAAGGAGCAGATAAGATAATAGAACAGGCTGAAAAATAACTGAAATGCATGCTTGCTAATGCAAGAAGCCTAACATAAAATGGGGGAGCTTGAATTAATAGCTGCAAGGGAGCAGTATGATATCATAGGCATTACTGAAACATGGTGGGATGAAACTCATGACTGGACAGTTAATTTAGACGGTTATTCTCTTTTTCGGAAGGATCGAACAAATAGAAGGGGAGGTGGAGTATGTTTATATGTTAAACCGGATCTAAAACCTATTATAAGGGATGATGTCTATGAAGGGAATTATGAAAATGTAGAGACTTTGTGGATAGAAATTAGCAGTGGAGGTAAAAGTATAAAGAAAATGTTTGTGGGAATATGCTATAAACCACCAAATATCTGTGAAATTGAGGAAGCTAAAATACTTTTGCAAATGGAGAAGGCATCAAAACTGGGTCATGTTTGCATAATAGGGGATTTTAATTATCCAGACATAGACTGGAGCAATGAGATTAGCGTTACAACAAAAGGGAACAGGTTTTTGGGGGTGCTTAAAGACAATTATATGACCCAAATTATTGAGGAACCAACCAGGAGAGGGGCAGTTCTGGATTTGGTCATATCAAACAATGTAGAAGTAATAACAAATATTCAAGTCCTGGAACATTTGGGTAACAGTGATCATAACATGGTCTCATTTGAAATAAATGATCAAAAAACAGATTACTTTGGTTCAACAAAGACCTTCAACTTTGGAAAGGCAGATTTTAATAAACTAAGGTCTAATCTAGTAGTAATACAATGGGATGATGTTTTTGCAGGGAAAATGTAGAAGATAAATGGGCGGTCTTTAAAACATTGTTAGAAAAGCACACTTATCAGTGTATACCCTTGTGTAATAAGTATAAAAGAAATAAGTCAAAACCAATGTGGCTAAATAAACAGGTAGGGGAGGAAATGGACAAGAAGAGGAAGGCGTTTAGATTCTTTAAGTCAGAAGGGACAGAGACATCGTATCAGAATTATAAGGAATGTAACAAAAATTGCAAAAGGGCAATCAAATTAGCAAAAATGGATAATGAAAAAAGGATTGCAATAGAAAGTAAGGTAAAAAATTCTTTAAGTACCTTAATAACAAAAAAATGAGAAAAGAAAATATAGGACCCTTTCAGTGTGAGATGGGTAGGAAGATTATTGGAGATAAGGAAAAAGCTGAGGTACTAAATAAATTCTTTGCCTCTGTGTTTACCAGGGAAGAATCAAGTTCAATAGTAGTGTCGCAGGAGGAAGCCACAACCTCCATATTAATGAACAATTGTTTAACTGAGGAAGAAGTTCATAAGCGACTTGAAAAAATGTAAGTAAATAAGGCACCTGGCCCCGATGGCATACATCCAAGAGTTCTCAAGGAGTTAAGCTCAGTAATAGTAAAACCATTATATTTAATATTCAAGGACTCCATTTCCACAGGCTCAGTACCACAAGATTGGCGTAAAGCAGATGTGGTGCCTATATTTAAAAAGGGAGCTAGATCACAACCGGGAAATTACAGACCTGTAAGCCTGACTTCAATAGTAGGGAAACTACTTGAAGGTTTAATACGGGATAATATTCAGGAATACATAATGGAAAACAAAATTATTAGTAATAGTCAGCATGGATTTATGAAGGATAGATCTTGCCAAACTAACCTTATTTGTTTCTTTGAGGAGGTAAGTAGTAATTTAGACCAGGGTAATGTAGTTGATGTGGTCTACTTAGATTTTGCAAAGGCTTTTGATACGGTTTCACACAAGAGGTTTGTGTACAAAATAAAGAAAGTTGGACTCAGTAATAATATATGCACCTGGATTGTAAACTGGTTAAATGACAGACAACAGAGGGTTGTCATAAATGGAACTTTTTCAGGTTGGTCTAAAGTCGTGAGTGGAGTACCTCAGGGATCGGTACTGGGACCCTTGCTTTTTAACTTGTTTATTAATGACCTTGAGGTTGGGATCGAGAGCAAAGTCTCCATCTTTGCTGATGATACTAAATTGTGTAAGGTAATAGAATCAGAGCAGGATGTAATTTCTCTTCAGAAGGACTTGGAGAGACTGGAAATGTGGGCAGGTAAATGGCAGATGAGGTTTAATACAGATAAATGTAAGGTTATGCATTTCGGATACAAGAATAAAAAGGCGACTTACAAATTAAATGGAGATATATTGGGGGAATCCTTGATGGAGAAGGCTTTAGGAGTGCTTGTAGACAGCAGGCTTAGCAATAGTGCCCAATGTCATGCAGTAGCTGCAAAGTCAAACAAGATCTTATCTTGCATCAAACGGGCAATGGATGGAAGGGAAGTAAACATAATTATGCCCCTTTACAAAGCATTAGTAAGACCACACCTTGAATATGGAGTACAATTTTGGGCACCAATCCTAAGAAAAGACATTATGGAACTAGAGAGAGTGCAGAGAAGAGCCACCAAATTAATAAAGGGGATGGACATTCTAACTTATGAGGAGAGGCTAGCTAAATTAGATTTATTTACATTAGAAAAGAGGCGTCTAAGAGGGGATATGATAACTATATACAAATATATTCAGGGACAATACAAGGAGCTTTCAAAAGAACTATTCATCCCACGGGCAGTACAAAGGACTCGGGCCATCCCTTAAGGTTGGAGGAAAGGAAATTACACCAGCAACAAAGGAAAGGGTTCTTTACAGTAAGGGCAGTTCAAATGTGGAATTCATTACCCATGGAGACTGTGATGGCAGATACAATAGATTTGTTCAAAAAAAGGTTGGACATCTTTTTAGATGGGAAAGGTATACAGGGATATACCAAATAAGTATACATGGGAAGGATGGTGATCCAGGGATTAATCCGATTGCCAATTCTTGGAGTCAGGAAGGAATTAATTTTTCCCCTAAATTGGGTTTTTTTTGTTTGCCTTCCTCTGGATCAATAAGTATAGATATAGGATAAAGTATCTGTTGTCTAAATTTAGCATAGGTTGAACTTGATGGACGTACGTCTTTTTTCAAAAAAGCACAGGGGAGAAAAAAAAGGGATGTTAACAAGACTCATACCCTGGCCAGCAATAACAAAAAATAATGAATAAATACACAGCATGAATGCATATAGTCTCTATGGTCGTGGCACAAAGGCAGATATGGTACAATGGTATTTGAAAAAGATTATTTTACTGAGTGCCCATGTGCTAAAGTGGAACAAACACACATGAGCATAAATCCCACGAGGAACCCTGACTCCTAACAGGGGAGGAAAAGATACTCAGGTGTCGTTTCGAAGCAGAGGGGGTCAGTTCCTGGTAGTTTTAGCTCCAATGCGTGCTGGCGATGAAAGAAATGAAAGTCCACAGAGACCGCATCATGCAGTGAGAGTCACGCCAAAAAATAATAATGAAGGGGAGCTGCCAGAAGGAACACACTCTACGCGTTTCACCCGTGGGTGGGCTTCATCCCGGAGTGATTCAGGGTATGAGTCTTTTTCACATCCCTTTTTTTCTCCCTTGTGCTTTTACTTTGGTATAAGTCATATTCTTTGTCCTAGACACATTTTTATGTGTATAGGTTTATTAAATGTCATATTTTTCATCATGCCTGTAGCTGCAGTTACTAATGTGTAGCAAGGTTTTGTTACTTTAAGGGTTTTTCTTTGTACCTATTAGCTTAGATTTGTGTAATATTTTCATTTGGACACATCTTAGTTATTAGATCATTAGTTAGCATTTACTACATTTTTTAGTGAGTCATAGCCTGTATTTTTTTGGAGCTGCCATTTGTGTGTTTATGTTTTTAAGTTAGTGTTCATTGCTGTTCTATAAATAAAATCTTTTTCATTTTCTGCACTGATGGAGCATCCAGTTCTTTTCACTACAGTTTAATTTGATTATTTTTGTGGTATATTTTAGAGTGCTAATTAAGTGATTGTCTTAGTTCTTTCTTGTGTGTTTTATATTATTCTTTATCCCTCAGCACCAACAGTTTACCTTTATTATTACATTCCTGATTTTTTATTGGGTCTACTTTTGATACCCAATAAATCAGTGATATTTAGGTTCTGGCTTAGCCACTTATTTTTAGTGTGAGCAACATCCCCTTTTTGTGTGTTTGAGATATATATATATATATATATATATATATATATATATATATATATATATATACTAAGAGAGAGAATGAACCCCGCATCCACACGACTATATTAAGGTAACCAAAAAACTGACAACATGAATATTAACTGAATAGTATGTCAGTGGTGCTACATGGGCCTAATTGTATGTAAGCAAAAGAAAAAAGAAGCCCAAAATTATAGCACTCTCGTATACCGTATAAGATAACAAAATACAAATTTATTTATTAGTGGTCACAAAACATGATAAAAGATAGCATAGAATATTTAAAATAAGTAGGGTGACCAGATTTTCAAAATGAAAAACCGGGACACTTTAAAACAATGTACATCACGTCACGCCCCCCCCCCTCCTCATTGCCATGACAACAAGACACTAACGTCAGGCGGTGACATGTTGCCATGACAATGTGGCATCACGTGATGCCTCGTCACCATAATGCATCCCATTGTCATGTCAACTTGATGCCGCGTGACGTCACAGAGCAGCTCGTTGTTATGGCAATGTGTATTACGTGACGTCGCGCAGCCATGTTGACGGAATTTGGAGGGGAGGATACAGCCAAAGGCAAGATAAATAAATATATAATAAATAGATCTAAAAAAATGTTATCTCCGCGTTAGCCTTCAATAGAAGGTGGCAACCCTGGCTGCAGTGTGTGTTTCTGTATACAGAGGTAGGCCCTGCAGTGGGTGTTTGTGTGTATAGAGGTGGGGGCTGCAGTGTGTGTTTGTGTGTATAGCGGTGGGGGCTGCAGTGTGTGTTTGTGTGTATAGAGCAGTAATTCACAACCTTTTTTGTTTGGAGCAAAAAAACAAAAAAAGCTGTATGGTGCTCTAACACAGACCCAACAAGCTGCCAGGCTTCTTATGATATAATTGCCATAATTTTGTATCCTTGAAGTGTCCCACACTATAAATTGACCATCTATAGAATGTATCACCACATCAAATAACATCAATAAACCGGAAGAGTAACACCTATTGATTAGTGAATACTCACACTTGCTTGTGTCCAGCCTCACTCATTGACTAGGATTTCTGTGGTGTGTAAAGGAGCAAATAACTCACTGTTGTGTAGAATGGTCTTCAGTGGGTCTTTTCCTTCACAGGCGTGTGCTGCTGGTTCTCCAGGGGTTTCAACAGGTTCGGCGAGGGAGAGATGGAGCACTACTAAAAAATACAATTGCTAGAGAGTGGGTCCCCAATAAAAAGGTTTAATGGATCAGAGCATGGTACAAAAAACGAGCCCTAAGGCCCCCACCAACGCGTTTCGAGCTTCCGCTCTTTCTCAAGGTGCATGCACCAATGCATACGTTGGTGGGGGCCTTAGGGCTCGTTTTTTGTACCATGCTCTGATCCATTAAACCTTTTTATTGGGAACCCACTCTCTAGCAATTGTATTTTTTAGTAGTGCTCCATCTCTCCCTCGCCGAACCTTTTTTGTTTGGAGGAACCCTTTAAGTATTTCGTTACATTTTGGGGAACCCCTATCTGGATAACATGTTTGACGGGTAAATTACAAAATAAACGTGTAAAGAAGTGGGGATAATAAATAATAATTAACTCATACACACACACACACACACACACACACACACACACTGTCACACTCTCACACACACACTGTCACACTCTCACACTCACACTGTCACACTCTCTCACACACACTGTCACACTCTCTCACACACACACACACACACACACACACACTGTCACACTCTCACACACACTGTCACACACACACTGTCACACACACACACACACACTGTCACACTGTCACACACACACACTGTCACACACACACACACACACTGTCACACACACACACACACTGTCACACACACACACACACACACACACACACACACACACACACACACACACACACACACACACACACACACACACACACACACACACACACACACACACACACACACAGTCATGCTCTCACACACACACTGTCACACACACACACACACTCTCTCTCTCTCTCCCCCTCTCCCATCCTCTCTCACCCCCCCTCTCTCTCCTTCTGGAACCTCCCTTCTCGTCCGGCGAGTATCTTACTTTATCTTATACTCCTGTACGGTTCCAGACGCCTATTTTCCACTTTCCAGGCGTGTCCCCGTAGCTGTCGGTGCAGGTGTTACTCTTCTCACCTCAGTGTCGGGGTCCCTCCTTGTCCGTGGTGAGGACAGCGTGACATTATGCTCAGCCCCACAGACATGGACCCCGAAGAGGTTGAGCGACCAAGCCCCATGCAGCGACTTCTCCAGCTAGAGGTGCAGCTTGCCTCCATGACGCTGGAGCTCTCAAGACTCTCCTCATTACAGCATTCCCCAGGCCCCTCTGCCATGGCAGCTGCGGCATTTCCCTCTCCAGGTTCCTCCGTGGCTTTAGATCCTCGTCTCCCGGCTCCCAACCGCTATGCAGTGGACCCCCACGAGTGCAGAGGGTTTCTTAATCAGTGCGAGATTCAATTTGAATTATCCCCATCGCGCTTTCCTACTGCACGCTCAAAGGTGGCTTATATTATTTCTCTCTTGAACGGAAAGGCCCTAGCCTGGGCATCCCCCATCTGGGAGCGGGATCCTGCCATGACGCGTGACTATCCTCGCTTTCTCCGAGAATTTAGGCAAGTATTTGATACGCCTGGTCGCCAAATTACGGCAGATTCCTCACTCTTTCATATTTCCCAGGGTACTCGTCCTGTCGCCGAGTATGCGCTGGACTTCCGGACCATCGCGGCGGAGACCTCCTGGAACGATGACTCACTCTCCGCAGCTTTTTGGCAGGGTCTGTCTGACGCCATCAAAGACCAGCTGGCCACTATGGACAGACCCACCAGATTGGAGGATCTCATTGCGGTCTGCATCCACGTGGACCAGCGGCTACGAGAGAGAAGATTTGAACGCGCTCTTACTCGTACCACCTCCCTTCGGTCTACCAGCCGCAGTCTCGTCCCTCACATTCCCCAACCCATGGATGAGCCCGAGCCTATGCAGCTCGGAAGTTATCAGCTATCCGCGTCTGAGAGACAGCGCCGACGTGATGGTGGACTTTGCCATTACTGCGGTCATCCCGGTCATCTGCTGGCAAGCTGTCCTCTGCGGCCGGAAAACGCCAAAACCCAATAGGGTATGAGAGGGTCTCGTTGGGTATAATCTCTTCCTCTCTTTCTTCTAAAAAACTTCCCACTCGAATAATGCTGTCTATCTCCCTGGCCTGGAATAACTCCCTGATCCCCGCCTCTGCATTCATAGATTCCGGGTCTCAGGGAAACTTTATTGATCAGAGTTTTGCCTATAGGAATAAGATTCCCTTCCGATCTAAAGCTGTTCCAGTTGGTCTGGAGGCCATAGACGGGCGTCCACTCCAACCAGCTTTTATTTCCCTGGAGACTTGTTCTCTATCCCTCTCCACGGAGGACGGTCACCAAGAGAAGATTATCTTGGACGTGATTCACACTCCATCGGTAGATGTGATTCGGGGACTCCTCTGGTTGCAACTACACAACCCACAACTGGATTGGGTTAATAAAGAACCCATACGATGGAGCCCCCAGTGCCTCAAGACCTGTCTTCCCCCCAAACGGATGTTAGCCGGAGTGGATGTACCCGCGGAGTACAAAACTTCCCTCCCAACGGTCTACTGGGACCTGGCGGACGTTTTCGATAAGGTGCGTTCCGAAGTGTTACCCCCCCATAGAGATTTTGACTGTCCTATTGACCTTCTTCCCGGTGCTACCCTACCCAAGAGCCGTTCTTACCCTGTATCAATACCCGAGACCAAGGCCATGGCCGAGTATATCCAGGATAACTTGAGGAAGGGGTTCATCCGCAATTCTTCATCTCCAGCTGGAGCTGGGTTTTTTTTTGTTAAAAAAAAGGATGGCACCTTGCGTCCCTGTATTGACTACAGAGGTCTTAACAAGATTACGATCAAGAACCGTTACCCCCTACCACTTATTTCCGAACTCTTCGATCGTCTACAGGGGGCAACAATTTTTTCCAAACTTGATCTCCGTGGAGCCTATAACCTTGTCCGTATCCGTCAGGGCGACGAGTGGAAGACCGCCTTTAACACCCGGGATGGGCATTATGAATACCTAGTCATGCCTTTCGGCCTGTGCAATGCCCCGGCGGTCTTCCAGGAGTTTGTCAACGACATCTTCCGCGATCTTCTCGACAGCTTCGTTATCGTATACCTTGATGATATCCTTATTTTTTCTAAGTCCTTCTCTGACCACATTCAGCACACCAAATTAGTCCTGTCCCACCTTCGGAAGAACCATCTCTACGCTAAGCTAGAGAAATGTTCTTTTCATCTTTCTTCCATTCCTTTTCTTGGATACATCATTTCTAGCACTGGCTTCTCTATGGACCCAGTCAAACTCAAAGCTGTCTTAGAATGGCCACAACCCACTTCCCTGAAAGCCATACAGCGATTCTTGGGATTTGCGAATTACTATCGTAAATTCATCAAGAATTTTTCATCTATCGTGGCCCCCATTACTGCCCTTACCAAAAGGGGAGAAAACACAGCAGCTTGGCCGCCTGCAGCTCTCCAAGCTTTCGCTCCTATTTTGCGTCATCCTGACCCCGGGCTTCCCTTTACCTTAGAGGTAGACGCATCCGATGTCGGTGCTGGCGCCATTCTCTCTCAGAGACAGTCCCTACAGGCCAAACTTCATCTCTGTGGGTTCTTTTCAAAAAAAAATTCTTCGGCAGAACGGAACTATGACGTCGGAAATAGAGAGCTCCTGGCTATTAAACTCGCCCTTCAGGAATGGAGACATCTTCTGGAGGGAACGGATACCCACATTTCAATCTTTACTGACCATAAAAATTTACTTTACATTGAGAGTGCACGTCGCCTTGGAGCACGTCAGGCTCGATGGTCTCTTTTTTTTCCGAGATTTAATTATCTCATATCTTACATTCCTGGCTCAAAGAATCAAAAGGCAGATGCACTTTCACGTCAATTCCTGTTCGAGGACAATTCCGAAGTTCTCTCCGAAACAATCTTACCCATCAAATATATAATTTCGGCCAATTCTTTTGATATCCTGGATCAGGTCATGGCAGCACAATCTAACCTCCCGAGGGGCCTTAAGGTGCCAGTCGTCCGTCTGTATGCAGCTCCACGCTTCCTTAAGAAGATTCTTGAGTGGGGTCATTCTTCTAGATCAGCCAGTCATCCAGGCATTAGCAGGACTTCTGACCTCATTGGTCGTACCTTTTGGTGGCCAACCATCTTGCAGGACATTTCGGAGTACGTAAAAACTTGTCCAATCTGCGCCCAGGTTAAGACCATTCGTAAAAAGCCATACGGCCTTCTACAACCCCTCCCTATACCAGAACGCCCATGGAGTCATCTTTCCATGGATTTTGTGGTGGAACTTCCAACCTCTAAAGGGATGAACACCATTTTGGTTGTCGTGGATCGTTTTTCCAAGCAGGCCCATTTCATCCCTCTCAAAGGCCTACCCAATTCCGCCACCCTGGCAGACGTTTTTGTTAAGGAAATATTCCGCATTCACGGAGTTCCTCTTTCCATCGTATCCGATCGAGGTACACAATTTGTCTCAAAATTTTGGCGGGCCTTCGATCGCAGGATGGATATCACCCTCCATTTTTCTTCCGGGTATCATCCCCAAACTAATGGGCAAACCGAGAGAACGAACCAGACTCTGGAGCAATACCTCTGATGCTTCATCGCGGACAGCCAGGACAATTGGGTAGATTTACTTCCGTGGGCAAAGTTCTCCCATAATTCTTTAAAGAACAGCTCCATGCTGAAATCCCCTTTTTTCATTAATTATGGTTTTCACCCAGGTCAGCTGCCCATCACCTCAGTACCTTCTGGGGTTCCAGCGGCCGATGACCAAATCAAGGATCTTCAGGAATCCTGGAAAAAGATCCGAGAGGCTTTGAGAAGGGCAACCCACAGACAAAAGGCACAGGCAGATCTTCACCGCCGCCAGGCACCAGTCTTCAAGCCAGGGGATAAGGTCTGGCTCTCCTCCAAGAACATTAGACTGAAGACTCCGAGCCACAAGCTGGCCCAGAGGGAATTGGGCCCATTCTCAGTAGTGGAACGGATCAATCCTGTGGCATATCGTCTGGAACTTCCTCCATCCATGAAGATACCCTCCGTGTTCCACGTGTCACTGCTAAAACCTGTGTTCCAGAGTCCGCGGTTCCACAGGTCACCGATTGACCCTAAACCGGTCATAGTTCAGGGGCAGGAGGAGTTTGAGATTCAGTCTATTCTGGATTCCAGGAGGACGAGGGGTTCGGTGCAGTACCTGGTTCACTGGAAGGGCTTTGGTCCAGAAGACAGATCTTGGGTACCCTACCATCAAATACATGCTCCCAGACTGCTGAGACTCTTTCACTCTAAATTTCCCCAAAAACCATATTGGAGTCATCCTGAGTCCGCTCCTCAAGGTGGGGGTACTGTAAGGTCCGGGGGAACACCTCTCTCTAAGGGGGTTCCTCCCGCGACTTTACTCACCCGATCCGCTCCGGCGCTACTGCCTCACCGCCGCGGGTGGGATCCTCCTTCCCCTTCGCTCCCCGCGGTGGTTGCTGAATGCGCGCATGCGCGTGCACGAACAAGGACCTTTACGTCCTCCCACAGGAGGAGTTCCCGCCCTCAGCTCAGGCCGCGCGTACCTCTCCCACGCGGCGCCCACGCCTGATGCGCGTGCACCGCCCACAAGCCTCGCATCAAGCGCAGCTGTGGCAATCTTGTCCTCTCCAATCCCTATCTTCCCTGGGGCCGCTCCCTCGTTACTCCCCCGCTTCCAATTGGTCCTTCCTCCTATTTATACCTTGCTCAGCTATTCCTTCTTTGGCTGAGCATAGCTTTGTGTGACCTGTGTTACCCACGGTCGTGCCTGCCTTAGCTCTTGTCTCTTTGTCTTCCCTAGTGATCCCTTGTGTACCGAACCGGCTTGGCTGTGGATCCGCTCTGGACTTCGACCTTTGGCTTGTACCCTGACATCCTGAACTCTCCGACCTTTTACCTCGGCTTACGGATTCCGATCTACCTCCCGGCTCTGGACCCCAGGCTCTCGGTACCAACTATCCTTCTGGAACCTCCCTTCTCGTCCGGCGAGTATCTTACTTTATCTTATACTCCCGCACGGTTCCAGACGCCTATTTTCCACTTTCCAGGCGTGACCCCGTAGCTGTGGGTGCAGGTGTTACTCTTCTCACCTCAGTTTCGGGGTCCCTCCTTGTCCGTGGTGAGCACAGCGTGACATCCTGAGACCTGCTGCTAGTCTCATGCAGAGACCTGTTCCTGACTCCTGTGCTGAAGCAGAGGACTCCAGTGTGTACTTCAGCTCCCTGTTTCCTGAGGCCTGCTGTCCTTCCATAGCAGAGGCCTGTCTACCGGTTCCTGGGGCCGTTGCTCTCTCTCTATAGCAGAGGCCGTGTCCAGGTTCCTGTACTGAAGCGGAGCACCTCAAGAGTATACTTCAGCTCCCTGTTTCCTGCGGTCTGCTGCCCTACCTTTAGCAGAGGCCAGTCTACGAGTTCTGAGGTCTGTCGCTCTCTCTCTCCTTGCACAGGCCCGCTCTGGACTCTTGCGCTGAATCACTGGTTTACCAGTGCTGCCTGGCGGTGTGCCCACTCCGGTCTGCCTATCCCTTCCTGAGACCAGTACCATGGGCCATGGTCGCCGCACACACAGAACCCACGCCCGCGCTCCTAAGCTGAAGCGGGGAACTCCTGACTACCTGTTGCCGAACTCCTGCTTGAATAACGTTTACCCTGATCTCTCCAGTCCTGACCATGGCTTGTCCACTGATGATGCTACCTTCTCCAGTCCCGACCCTGCTACATACGACTACGAACTGCGCAATCCGGATCAGCCTGCGCGGTCTAAGGTCGGTGCTTTTACAAACCCATCTCAGCCACGCAGTACGACCCAGGTTTGTGGCGAGCACAACCGTGACAATGACAGAGAGAGAGACATGATGACAGAGAGAGAGAGATAGGGTGACAGAGAGAGAGACAGGGTGACTGAGAGAGAGAGGGTGACAGAGATAGAGAGAGAGAGAGGGTGACAGACAGGGTGGGTGACTGACAGACTGGGTGGGTGACTGACAGACTGGGTGGGTGACTGACGGACTGGGTGGGTGACTGACTGGGTGGGTGACTGGGTGGGTGACTCACTGACTGGGTGACTGACTTTCTGACTGGGTGGGTGACTGACTGACTGGGTGGGTGACTGACTGACTGGGTGACTGACTGACTGGGTGGGTGACTGACAGACTGGGTGGGTGACTGACAGACTGGGTGGGTGACTGACGTACTGACTTGGTGACTGACTGACTGACTGGGTGACTAACTGACTGGGTGGGTGACTGGGTAACTGACTTGGTGGGTGACTGCCTGGGTGGGTGGGTGACTGACTGGGTGGGTGACTGACTGACTGGGTGACTGACTGACTGGGTGGGTGACTGACTGACTGGGTGGGTGACTGACTGACTGGGTGGGTGGGTGACTGACTGGGTGGGTGGGTGACTGACTGGGTGGGTGACTGACTGACTGGGTGGGTGACTGGGTGGGTGACTGACTGACTGGGTTGGTGGGTGGGTGACTTGACTGGGTGGGTTACTCATTGGCTTGGTTGGTGGGTGACTGGGTGGGTTCTTCTGGTGTCACACACACACACACACACACACACTCGCTCACACTCTCTCCCACACACACTCTCTCCCACACACATACTCTCACACACGCACATACATACTCTATCCCACACACACACTCTCTTTCATCTCTCACACACAAACAGATTGAAAGCCGTCCCCCCTCGTCCCCCCCCACGCTCCCATCTCCCGTAACCCAGACGGTTTACCCATGGGAGGCAGGGGATCACCGGGACGCAAGGGAGCACTGGAGCGCAAGGAGGGAGCACCAGGACGTGCAACCCCCCCTCTCCAGCGGGCGCACCACCGCTACCACCTCCCGCTCCGGTGGGCGCACCCCTGCTAGCTCCTCCTGTCCGTGCGGGCGCCCCACCGCTACCTTTTCCTGCGATCGAAGGAAGCCCCGCACCAGCCGTCGGACTGTCTTCGCCACAGCCCCCCATCCCTCCAAACCCAACCAAAGGGAAACGTGGCCGCAGGGGACGCGCTGGATCCAGCAACCACCCACCAACCTTGCCCCCCCCTCGCGTATGGCCCCCTCCCATGCGACCCCCTCACTACCGGGCCGCAGCAATGGGGACAGGAGACTCAGGTGCTAGCCAGCCCGTTCTTCCCCACTCCCATTACCCTGCGCGCGGGCACCAAGGGAACGTGGGAGGGGAAGCGCCTGACTGCACCCGCCTACCTTGCTCCTCCATTCCTGTGCAGCAGCCCTGGGGACCTCCTGCCCCGGGCAGCGATCGGGAGGATCAAGGGGCAGGAGGAGGGGAGGGGAAGGGGGCAGGAGGAGGGGAGGGGTTCGGGGGAGGGGAGTGCCAACGTGCCTGAGGGAGGGCGTACAGGAGGCAGCAGGAAGGGGAAGGAGCAGAGGGGCCGCGGGGGTTTGTACGGGAGCCATGTGGGGACCAGGGGGATCGCGCACAGGAGGCAGCGGGATGGAGGCATAGAGAGTACTTACTGTGTCCAACAGATCTCCAGGCAAAAAGAATGGCCGCTCATTAGGGGCGGGCTCATATAGAGCCTGGCCACGTACCGACAAAGTCTGGGAGCGCGCGCCAATCAGCAGTCAGGTAGGGGGAGGTTTTTTTAGCGCGAGCAGGGAAAATTTAAAAAAAAACACGTGTGCTGCTTAGGTCACCACTAAGTTAAATCCACTCGCCCAGGGCATGCAGGTGTATAGGTTTGTCGAACACTGTATATATATATATAGCAAATGGAAATATTACTGTATGCTCATTTGCATGTCTTAGACAGGTCTGCAACCCCACCTTTCACCATTATCACCCAGCACACAGCACTCCCACTGCAGTAAGGGATTCTGGGAAATGACATGCAAATGAGCACACAGTGCCACCTTTTGCTTCAAAACCATTCAACATGGTTGCCCTATAGGGTTAAGCTTGCTGCATTGTCACAGCTTTGAGCACAGCCAGGATTAAAATGCATAGCCAGTAAACCCACAGACAGACTGTTTCAACCTTAATGGGTTTCTTCAGTGTGGGGTTGGTTATACTGGCTATACAAAAAAGAAGCAAGTGATAGGGTTTTCCAATTCTTAGTTAAGTTATGGTGGGTAAAAAATGTGACAAAACCCCTCCACAGCAAAGCATATAGCAAATGGAATTTCCATTTGCTATATGCTTTGCTGTGGAGGGTTTTGTCACTTTTTTACCCACCATAACTTAACTAAGTATATATATATATATATTTTTTTTTTTTGTTTTGTTTTGTTTTGTTTTGTTTGTTTTTTTCTCTCCACATTTTAAGTTATGGTGGATGAAAAAGGCGACAAGAAACCTCCACCGTTGCTGTGTTAACAGCGAGCATTTGCTTATAAGGGTTCCATGTAACAATGGATTTCAGGCAAAAGGTGATACGGTGTGCTCATTTGTATGTCATTTCCCAGAATCCCTTGCTGCAGTGCAAGCACTGTATACTAGGTGATAATGGTTGAACTGTAAGTAGTATGGGTCATGTCAATTTCTACACGAGTGCTCACACTGCGGACATGGTCACTCAGCACTTATTTTAAGAAGGGGAGGACAGCCGGTATGTGCCCAGGGCCAGGGAGATTCAGGGTAAGAGCACAGACACCAGTGAGCGTCAGAGATGGAACCATGGCTAGACTTCTACCCCAGGAAGTGGGAAGCAAGCGTAATTAAGAAAGGTTTTAGGATTCCGTTTGAGGAGCAGGAATGGCGGCTTTTTGCAAGAAATTGTTAACCCTCAGGGCTAAGTTAGGGTTAAACTTATAATTATTGTAACCACCTCAATAACCACCTGTTGTTACAATAATTATAAGTTTAACACGTACCAGTCTAAAAAAACTGGATTATATTAAAATATACTACATAGTGTTTCATTGTAAAGAATAAGATAGTTACTTAAAATAGGTAAGAATGAGGTTAGGGCTTATATTTGACAACAAATGTATAGTTTGAAACACACATTTATTATTCTAAGGAGTGTTGTTGGCAGATTATTATAATATCAAATTGCTATTGAACATCCACATTGTGAAGTTTATAGTTGAATGGTGTTGTTTGCTGAATGTCAATAATCACGTTTATTAATATATGCTTACATG
Source organism: Ascaphus truei (assembly GCF_040206685.1). Classification (NCBI taxonomy): domain Eukaryota; kingdom Metazoa; phylum Chordata; class Amphibia; order Anura; family Ascaphidae; genus Ascaphus; species Ascaphus truei. The sequence continues at coordinate 5,595,802 of NC_134494.1, forward strand.
TTAGTAGCATTATATCCATCATTCTATGGATTATAGATGGTGGATAAAGATTAAAGTGCTATTGAATCACTGAGATGAATATCCATATCATGTACTCTATATTTGAATGGTGGAGTTTACCTTTATTATACCACTCATTTGATAAAAGCTAATAATTGTGTCTGTATACTAAGTTGGGTTACACAATGCCCTTTACTTTTTTTTTGTATTAATATTTCTAAGAATTTCAGAGCAGTCAGGGGTTTAGGAAGAACAAAACTTAGGATAGGAATGTATTAATTACCAAATTATATCACATGTTTTGCTTTCATGCGATTAATTGATGGGACTATTTAAAGCAACAGATGGACTTAACTCCCATACAACATACCCCTGACGAAGCGGAGTAATCCGTGAAACGCGTAGGGTGGAGTTACCATATCCTTACGCTCAAGCAAACTGATGTGCATAGGCGCGCACTCATTCCTCGTAGAGAGCGTCTTTGAGCCAATTGCAGCACACCCGGAACCAGCTTTTTTCCATCATCAGCTCTCGCGAGAGTCCAGGTTAGCAGCGGCTCCGACGCCAGTAGAAGGGGAAAGGAGCCAATCAAGCACCACGACTACCAGTGGATGATTAACATGTACCAGCGGGTCTGGATCAGACGCAGTTAGGACTCCAGAGGTGGTCGCCGGGGATGAAAGGCAGCAACTTCCTGTGAAAGACATTATTCTATGTGCAATACCTACTTGTCTCTTGTAAGTAGGATTTTAATTTTTGCCAGCGTGAAGAGTGGATTCAAATTTTTTATGATTAAATGTATCTTTTTTACCTTACTTTCTTGACTATTTCCTACCTCTGAGGAACGTATCATTCCTTTAACATTAAGTAATTTCTGCTCTTTATATATACAGTATTACACTATGTTTGCTATGTTTTTCTTTTTTCATGTGCCGAATTCCATCTGGATCTTTATATCAGCATTGGAATAATTTGGACAACTACCGCAAGGACATTGCTTATGGTTGTATTTGCTTAAAAGTTGATTCGTGTTATTAACATTACACTTTGTATTTACACATGGTTTAGTATCACATTAGGTGCCACACAGTAACACCCTTTTTACACAATTACCACATCTGACTAGGGGAGTCAGATTTACTTATTGGCAGCCACATGATCACACTATAACGTTTAAGTGATTTTAAGGGCACGTAATTGTCACGTAAATAATATTGAATAGGTGAGTGAGATCGCAGTCACCATTCTTAAATAGTTTTATATAGTAAATGACAGGTGCTCTAAAGGCAATAGACACAATAGAATCAGTGTTGATCAGAAGCTTTGATCAGAAAGAAACCCTTTTTATTAGGCACTCAGATGTCACACTTATTATAATGGACACAGTGGTCCCACAGTATAATACTGTTATTCTGTCAGATACTCCCGAAACACCGAGGGTATCAAAAAAATAATAACATTTTAATTAAGTCTTAATAGAGCATTAAAAACACAGATACATTATTAAAAATCCCTATAAGTCCGTGGTTGATAAATACAGGTAAGGTAAGGTAAGTACTATTGACAAATCAATACACTGTACTACAGTGTATTGATTTGTCAATAGTACTTACCTTACCTTACCTGTATTTATCAACCACGGACTTATAGGGATTTTTAATAATGTATCTGTGTTTTTAATGCTCTATTAAGATTTAATTAAAATTTTATTATTTTTTTGATACCCTCGGTGTTTCGGGAGTATCTGACAGAATAACAGTATTATACTGTGGGACCACTGTGTCCATTATAATAAGTGTGACATCTGAGTGCCTAATAAAAAGGGTTTCTTTCACGTAAATAATATGTATATTTATATACACCTTTTATCATTTTCTTTTATTTTTTGAATAGCGCAGCATATATTTTGTTCACTAAGTATAAGCACGACAAATGTGGTCGCACTGATGGTTAATGAAGTAATACAGTGGCGGCCGCCTTTATCCTAATGCGGCCGCCACCGCGGGAATTTTAAAACGCGGTGTGCGCGCTGCTTTTTTTTTAAGGTTTCCCACGCCGTGGGCGCTTTTAATGATAAGCGCCATTAGCGCTTATCTTATGAATGCGGCCGCCGCTCGGGAAACTCTGATACAACGGAGACAAGCATCGGAATTATCCGGGTAAGTTTTAGAATAAAGGTGGCCGCGACAGTAGGTGGATAATCTTCACATAAATTAAAAGAGACCCCTTACAGGTAATATGAAGATTGTAGAGAAAACAAGGGGAGCACGAATCAGGAACACAACCAAAAATAATAATGCATGTGATAAAAACAATAGATACTATAATAGAGGAAGTCCACTGCTAATTGGTGACCTGAAAGATTAAATAGAGGTCTACGACCAAAGATTGGTATGGCACCAATGTAGTGGGAAAGGGGTGGTAGAATCAAATAAAACTACTTCAAATACTCACACGGGCCAGTGTGAGTAAAAACCCATCGGGATTTAACTCTGTAGAGCGGCTTCTCCTGGAACCGCACACCTCCCGCCCGGCTGCTACACAGCACACAGGTTCCTCAGGGCATCAACTTAACCCCCCAAAAAATCAAAGATCCGAGTGTAGATAACTATATGTATATAATACCATAGAATGTGGGGAATGGTTGGTGGATGAACTCAAAGTGAATAAATATAAATACTCACACGGGCCAGTGTGAGTAAAAACCCATCGGGGTTTAACTCTGTAAAGGGGATTTTCCTGGGACTGCACGCCTAATTTCTGACAGCTACATAGCACTCAGGTCCTCAATACCTCCAGATCCCCCCAGATTGCAGATGGAGAATCCAGGTGTGGTAAACACTTATTTAATAATGATCAAAAAGAGATAAAAAGGCTTAACAGCACATACATTAATCCGGTAGGTGTAGACAGGTTGTGGAGGTGTTCTCTGCGCTGGCGACTCCTTCTCTTCCGCGTCTGCAGCACGCTGGAGCGTTGGAACGCACAATGCAGCCTGGAACGCACCTCTCACTTCCTGGCTACGGAAGCCTCCTGCGGACAAAAACAACAAATGGATCAAACAATGCGTTTCGCTTGCGTCAACAAGCTTCCTCAGGCTCTATGGATCCGGGTATCAGTTCGTGGTTTAAATACCCACAGTGACCCGGAAGTGAAAACAGCCGGTGACCTATCCTAGTGCAAAACGGACTTCATGTTGGTGCCATACCAATCTTTGGTTGTAGACCTCTATTTAACCTCTATTTAATCTTTCAGGTCACCAGGTGCGCTTGTGCACGTCTGGAGCAGGAGAGGAGACACAGCTTGCTGGAAGCAGAGAGGCCAGTGGAACCCCCCCCCCCCCCCCCTTGCCAGGAAATCAACAGAGGACAAGTGAAGGAAGATCTGCCTAAGGGCTGGGACCCGCTGCGCCCGGCGGCACGGGCGTTCCCCGCCAGCAGGGGAATCCTCCTGAGCCGGTCCCGGTCCCCCCTGGCGGCACAGCTTACTACACGCTGTGACGCGTCAGCCGCTAGCGGATACAAGAGAATTGTGATCCCTAGCTTCGACGCGTCACGTGGTGTGGCTGTGAGCCAATGAGGAGGGGAGGCTTCGGGAGGGGAGGCTTCGGGTAGCGGGGAGGAGTGTGGAGTGAAAGCAGCGTGAGTGCGTGTCTGTGTGTGTATGTGTGTCTGAGTGCCTATCTGTGTTTGTGTATGTGTGTGCCTGTCTGTGTTTGTGTATGTATGTATGTGTGTGTGTGTGTGTATGAGTGCCTGCGTGTGTGTGTGTGTATGAGTGCCTGTGTGTGTGTTGCTTTATTTACTGTACCTTCAATCAGCAGCTCCAGCCCGAGCCGTGGAGGGAGGGGGGGGGAGAGTAGTGGGTCCCTCCGCTCAAGCCACGCCCCCCCCTCCCACAAGCCCACCTCCCGCTCCGGCTCCCTACAGACCGCATATCGCGGTCTGTGTCTGTCAGCGCCCCGCCTGTCTGCAGTGCGGGAGCGCTGACGGAGGGAGCGGGGCCTTAGCCTAACAAAGACAACAGGAGCTGGCAAGCTATGCACCAATGCTCTGCTGTAAAGCTCGTTTGTGAGTGTTCCTACTTTTATCTTTTCCTGTAATAAACATTATTATGCCATGTCCATCTCTCTTTTCTTTAAGCGGAACAAGTGTGAAGATATACACCTATCATCTGGATCAAGTTAACCTGTGGATACTTTCTCCAAAGTGGACTTACTTTGCGGGACATTTTCACTTGGACATTTGTTCATGGAAGTGCACTTTTCACAGAGAGGATATAGTTTGCACTGTATATAGGATAGTTGTGTGTTTTATAGGTTTAAACACATAGTGTTTTTGCACATTAGGGCACATATTTAACCCACGCGCTGGTATTTCTTTTTCCTTTATATATGAAAACACGACGTATTATTGGTAGTGTAGGTCAGTTGAACAGTAGTTCTGTCAATACTTTAGACTTAAATAAAGAAAGTCAGTTTAGTCTAGCTAAGTTGCTAGCATAGAAAAGATAATATGCTAGCATAGGCACCTTGGTGTTGAAGTGCGTATAGCAGTTAAACTATTCTGAGTGACTAGTTATTCACCTAATATCTACCCATACACAATCTTCTAGATAGATAAAAGTGAGCTTATAATCAACTACTGATTTATATACCTGTACTGCACTTAAAATAAAAGAGTTGATGGTTAGACCCCAGTGAGTATATACTGTTGTCTATTAACCATATAACCAGACGTTTAAAAGGTGAAATTGGGAGTCTCAAATCCCTAGTTCACTCTGACTCAGTCAGTAAATACTAGCCCATAAGTGACTGAACAGGACACAAATACAGTAAGTGGGCTGTATATGTAATCTACATTATTATGTTAAATGGATGCTAGACTCAATAAACAGAACTAGTGTTTAGAATGGTTAAAACCCACAAACTTAGTTTACTGTTATTGTTTCAACATGAAGTCATGTGGTCATATTAACATAGACTTCCTAGATATTAAGAGAGAGAATTGACCACGCTTATGGACCTCAGGTATGTATCTACTACACTCCCAAATAGAGTGTCAATATGTATATAAATATCTTATAGTGTGGACCTGACTGTAATGTTAAAGTCTGTGACGATATCCCATATATTATAAACAGGCAGGGGAGGTCAGTATTCAACCGTGGGACTATAGCAATCAGTGAGCAGCCTCCGAACTGAGTTGTAAGAGTTGGCTACATGTATACGATATAGGTACAATGTATATGGATAAATTGCCATAGTTACTTGTTCTAATTTACACAGCTGCAGCTGGAACAAGGAAACGTTTGTTCCGTCTATCCAGTAGCTGTCACACACTGTTGCAGCCCTCAGACCTCGCTGGTAGGTAAAAAAATTATGCCCTTTAAGCGAAGTGTGCCCCCGTAAGATATATATAGTCTGTGTCTCTTAATGAGACCAGATTCTAAGCATCCCTAACTGCTGACCGAGTAACAAATTAAAAATCACGCGCTGACGACCGTTTCACGCGTACTCGCGCGCTTTCTCAAGGCTTGTGCCAGTACAGGTAAGGGGCGTGTACCAGACCTGTCGTGTCGTATATACCCGATACTCCATGATCCTCGGAGGTTAAACCTTGATGGGACCCGGTATCAGGTAAACAAACTTGCAGAGTGTCAGACTTCTAAACGGAATAAGAATTTAGAGGAATCCTGATATACCAAATCTTGAAATTGTACTTGTATATCATGGTATAGTTCAAACCCTGAAACCAGATAGATTCTTACACAGTAGGGGATATATATATATATGTATATATATCAAATCATAAGTGCTATGTGTGTAGTATTCAAAGCTGTAAGTCTATTTTGCCATGTATAGAATCCATGTAGATGCTGCCTAATTAAGGAGCAGTAGAAGGTACTGAGATGGATATTACACACATTCCATCTAGGTAAGTGTGTGATGCCAATAATATCTCTGGACAGGCAGGACGAACATTGTGTCTGAAATTCTGAATTTATGTATCACACTCTGTATACTAGGTTACTAGTGTAATGAGACACATCTGTAATGCAATGTAAATGTTTGACAACACTGACAAAATTGTTTGAAGCACTTTTGTGACATTGAATGCCATTCACACATCACACAAAACATGTACAGAATACACACATTCTACACAGTTTAGATATGTAAAAGTTTAACAAACCTTCCGGATAAACATGGTCATACACGCCAATGTCCAAATCTCCTGGCAAACCTGCTATCTGTACTGCTCCTCCAAGGGACTCAATGTAAAGTGCTCTGCTGCTGGACCTCCTCCAGTTGCTGAGGCATGTAAAATGCCTTGTGGGATTTTTTTCTTTAGTTTTTGTTTTATGTCGTCAAACCGTTTCCTACAGTTATCGTGTGATCTCTGCTGACGACCACATCCCGACACAGTTACTCGTATTTGCTCCCAACATTGCCTCTTTATGACAGTGGATGTTTTGCCTTCAAATGGACAATAATAAATGCATAATTGAAATCTTTCCAGTTGTCATGTCCTTGACTATTTTGTTATGTTAAGTCACATAATATGTGTCGGTACAGTAGTGTTAGAGTATGTATTCATTTTTTTACCATAATGTGTACGCATAACGTAAACATGAGTGTTCACACACTTTAACAACTATTCTCCATTTCACATAAGTCATTAATTACTGCAGTTAACAAAATGGACCAATACACTGTTAAAGGCCGCAAGGCAACATGTCAAGTAGTCTAGAGCAGCGTTTCCCAAATGGTGGGTCGCAGCGAGGCTGGCCGCCCGGTGTCTCCCAGCCCCCCCCCCCCCCCCCCTCCGCTCAAGTTAAAAAAAATGGCGGCGATTGCCCCCGCGGTCCCGCGTGCATGCGCAGGGTCCGCTCCCTTCCTCCCCCTCACTCCCAACGTGGGACAGAGGAGGAAGTACCAGCTGCTCTGCGGCCCGCACGTTATGTGGGACGGAGGGGGAAGTACAAGCTCCTACTGCGGCCCGCTTCCCCCCGCGGCCAGCTTCCCGAGCTCACCTCCCGTGGCACCCCCTCCCGAGCCCACCTCCCGTGCCCCCAAGCCCACCTCCCGTCCTGGGCAGCAGGGGATATCGGGGGCAGCAGGGGAATGCGTCCGGCGGCAAGGTAAGTCACCCCACCCACCCAGTCACTGTCACCCACCCAGTCACTGTCACCCACCCACCCAGTCACTGTCACCCACCCACCCAGTCACTGTCACCCACCCACCCAGTCACTGCCACCCACCCAGTCACTGTCACCCACCCACCCAGTCACTGCTACCCAGTGACTCTCTCCCACCCAGTCACTGTCTCCCAGCCACCTAGTCACTCACCCACCGTCTCCCACACACCCACCCAGTGACTCTCTCCCACCCAGTCACTGTCACCCAGTCACTGTCTCCCACCCACCCAGTCACTGTCACCCACCCAGTCACTCACCCACCGTCTCCCACACACCCACCCAGTCACTGCCACCCACCCAAGTGTCCCATTCCCCCCCCTCCCACCCACCGAGTCCCAGTTCCCCCCCCTTCCACCCACCCAGTCCCCCCCACCCAGTCCCCCCCCTCCCACCCACCCAGTCCCCCCCTCCCTCCCACCCAGTCCCCCCCTCCCTCCCACCCACCCAGTCCCACCCTTCCTAAAGTCCTAGTTCCCCTCTCCCTCCCACCCACCCAGTCCCTGTTCCCCCCTAAGTCCCAGTTCCCCCCTCCCTCCCACCCACCCATGTCCCAGTTCCCCCCTCCCTCCCACCCACCCAGTCCCCCCCTCCCTCCCAGCCACCCAGTCCCAGTTCCCCCCAAAGTCCCAGTTCCCCCCTCCCTCCCACCCACCCAGTCCCAGTTCCCCCCTCCCACCCAGTCCCAGTTCCCCCCTCCCTCCCACCCAGTCCCAGTTCCCCCCTCCCTCCCACCCACCCAGTCCAACCCCTCCCTCCCACCCACCCAGTCCCAGTTCCCCCCCTCCCTCCCACCCACCCAGTCCCAGTTCCCCCTCCCTCCCACTCAGTCCCAGTTCCCCCTCCCACCCGCCCAGTCCCAGTTCCCCCCTCCCACCCACCCAGTCCCAGTTCCCCCCTCCCACCCAACCAGTCCCAGTTCCCCCCTCCCTCCCACCCAGTCCCCCCTCTCTCCCACCCAGTCCCAGTTCCCCCCTCCCTCCTACCCAGTCCCAGTTCCCCCCTCCCACCCACCCAGTCCCAGTTCCCCCCTCCCACCCACCCAGTCCCAGTTCCCCCCTCCCTCCCAGTCCCAGTTCCCCCCTCCCACCCAGTCCCAGTCCCCCCCTCCCACCCACCCAGTCCCCCCCACCCACCCAGTCCCAGTTCCCCCCACCCACCCAGTCCCAGTTCCCCCCCTCCCACCCACCCAGTCCCCCCCCTTCCACCCACCCAGTCCCCGGCCCCCCTCCAGTCACTCACATCCGTCATTGCCTGTAATTCACTGTTTGTGTCTGTGTGCGTATAGGGGAGAGCGAGTGTGTGTGTGTGTGTGTATCAGTGGCTGTGTGTGTGTGTATGTATCAGTGGCTGTGTGTGTATCAGTGGCTGTGTGTGTGTATCAGTGGCTGTGTGTGTGCCTGTGCAGGCCCTATAGGCCAGTATAAGTGATAAAAAATTTTAGTGGGTCACGAAGGAGAAGTTCAAAAATTACCGGGTCACGGAAAAAAGTTTGGGAAACCCTGGTCTAGAGAACATGTTGAGTGCTTACCTACAGTATAACAGTGTGTGTCTCCATTTTGTAAAGAGCTGCCATTTTTGTGTTATGTTACATGCACACCAGTTGATCAACTGTGTAAACACTAATGTTTCACTTATGCGTGAACATATTATGTACTATATTTCATTTGAACAATATCATAAGTTTTCATTAACTTATGGATATTCAATACCATTTGAAATACTGTACTTTGTTACCTGCTAACTGGCCAAAAATGCGATCATAGTGCTCGAGGATACATGTTACAAGTACACGGTTCTCCTCGTCGTTAAACTTCTGATTTCTTTTTTTTACGTGTGTACTCTGATGGACAGTACTGCTCTCTCCTTCCTCTACTGGAAGGGACTGCATGTCAAGTGCACTTGCACCGTAATGAGTAGCCACACTTTGTGAGGAACACACACTGGACTCCACATTCAACATCCTACCCGCTGTCACCATTGATGATCGACTAACACCTCTGCGACCCTTACCCGTACCTAGACGCATCACATTTGCCCCACAACCATCCATTACTGCTCCACTGCACATCACTCCTCCACTTGCCATACCAGCACCCCTCACACGCACACCTCCCCCCCGCACACGGACACCTCCCCTCACCCGCACACCAGCACCACTCACACCACCGCGCACCGCAATGACCCCTGCATCAGCACTCACCACAGATGCACAACTCACCATACCTGTCACACCTGCATTTACAACAACGCCACCACTTGCAACCACAGTCAGTCCAGCACTTGGTCCAGCAGCTCCAATCATAGGAGATGATCGTGCCACTGTTGAGGCAGCATAGGCTGCTACTGAAGCTGGTGCTGCAGTAAGTACATGAGGTACTCGAGATGCAACTGCAGCACCAGACGCAGCAACTGACTTGACCCCTTCAGTTGCAGCCATCTTGACACTGAACGGAGGAATACAGTGCACTGTTGACAGACACAAATGACAAAATGATACAACACAACACAATTTGACACATTCACACAGCAATAGAGATATTTCTCAATATAACAAATGGCAGACACACACACAGCAACTTTGGCCAGTGTTTGTATGATGTGTCTCTGCTATATGCTTATATCGTCAGGAGCTGCAATGTTAGGCTGTCAAAATGACACTGACAGTGCCTGAGGTGATTTCCCAGCTGTCAATCAACAGCTTGTGCTCTCGCGAGAGCCGCGCGTGTCTTTGCACGTCAGCAAAACAAAGCTTTCTGCTGGGCAACGAACGCGCGGCTCTGCATGGCGAGATTCACACCAAGTGAAACACGCCAAATTTACAAATAAGTTTTCACAGGGGTAACGGAGTATCCTGCATACGGCGAACATAAACGGCACTTATGTGGCGACTTTATTGCCGTTGCGGCTTTCATTAAAGTAGCTCTCTGCATAAGCCCCACTGTGTCTGAAATGTCTCAGATACTGTATGCTATCCCCACATAAATTAGTGCTGCAGGTTATAGTATGTATATTATCTAGCTTAAGGAATTTGTTTATCTGACCATGCAGTTGCTTAATATAAACATTGCCTTTATAGAGGGGGCTAGAAAGCTTTGAGTTATATACTACATTTAAAACCAGAGACAGAACATGAAACACAGACAGAGGTCAGTGCTACATCCATTACCACAGATATATATATATGTATATATATATATATATATATATATATACTAGCTGAGAGACCAGGCATTGCCCGGGATGTAATTTTGGCGGGGCGGACGACAGGGTTGGGCTTCCCCCCCCCCCTTGACAGCTAGGTGGGTGACTGAGTTGACTGAGTGTTTGGGTGACTGGGTGGGTGTGTGGGTGACTGAGTGAGTGGGTGGGTGACTGAGTGAGTGGGTGACTAAGTGAGTGGGTGGGTGACTAAGTGAGTGGGTGACTAGGTGAGTGGGTGGGTGGGTGACTGAGTGGGTGGGTGACTGAGTGAGTGGGTGACTGAGTGGGTGACTGAGCGAGTGGGTGGGTGACTGAGCGGTGACTGAGCGGGTGGGTGGGTGACTGAGTGGGTGAAAGTGGGTGTCTGGGTGAAAGTGACTGGGTGACTGTGTGGGTGACTGTGTGTGACTGGGTGGGTGTGTGAGTGAGTGCGTGGGTGGGAGACGGTGGGTGACTTACCTTGACCCCGTGGCATCTGGCTGGGGCAGGAGGTGAGTTCGGGAAGCTGGGGGGGGGCAAGAGTGGCAGGAGGCCCGCGCCGCACTTACCCTCCGTCTGGGAGCCGGTGCACGTGAGGAGGAGGCCCGCGAGGGGGGAGGAGCCTGGAGTTTGCTGCTGAGCAGGAGGGCCGCACCTCCCTCTCCGGGAGCCGGCGCATGTGAGGGGGAGTGCAGGAGGCCCGGGCCGCGCTTCTCGTTGTGAGCGAGGGGGGAGGAGGCTGGAGTTTGCTGCTGAGCAGGAGGGCTGCGCTTCCCCTCTCCGGGAGCGGCGCACGGTGAGGGTGATGGTGCGGCTGGGGATGTTGCGTAGCGTGGGGATTTGGGTGAGGTGGGGAGGTGGGAGAGAGTGAGGGGCACCGGGAGAGGAGGGGCACCGGGAGAGCAGGGGGGGGTGTGTGGAAGGTGAGCTGTGGTCCAACTGACGGGGGAGAGTGAGGCCAAGCAACTGTGTGTGTGTGTGTGTGTGTGTGTGTGTCGTCACTCCGCCTCAGGCCAATGAGGTGTGCGGGGGCGGGCGGGCCAAGGGACCAATGAGATTTCCCCTAGGGACACAGGAAGATGCAGACAGGCATACAGTGCTTTCACAAATATATAATAAGATATAAACAAAGGAAGGAAAGAAAATAGGAAGTGGTGCCAATTGAGGACAAAAACTAGCCAAGTATGTCGTGAGAAACCAGTGAACCATATACTTAATGGGAGTAAATATAAATGTAGCAGCTATAAAACACTAATATATAAAAAATACACAAAAAATACACATAAAAATAATATTAAAAAAATATGTATATATACTAATAAAATTTTTATAAAAGATACAAAAACCAGTCCCAGAACACTGTCCTTCAGAGTCTTTGCAGCCCGTTTGGGGGGAACACCACTCCTTGAAGATATCTAAAGGAGAAAAAAAACAAAAAAACAGGCGCACTCATAGTGTAGTAAAGTTAACAAAATTTATATATGGAACTGGGTAAGTAGAATTGGGAAATGAATCCCCGATAGGTGCTTCTAATATCTGGATAATGATTGCAATATAGCATATAGTCCAGGAGAGAGTATATCTTCAATAGAATGCATGTGCAGTATACAGGAGGAGAAGAGAAAAGAACGACCGCTGCACCGGACTCAGTGCGACTAAAATGATAGTGAAAATATCTGAACACGCCTTGGTTTTAGATCTCTCCAATAAAAGATCTCTATTTAGATCATTGGCTTCCTCAAAGGCCTTTGTGACAATATCATATACAACAATATTAATTTGAATCACATATAATCACATATAATTTTTCACACATATTTTCACTATCATTTCAGTCGCACTGAGTCAGTCCGGTGCAGCGGTCGTTCTTTTCTCTTCTCCTCCTTTCCTTGATCTGTGCATCACAATTGATGGTATATAAAAGTGCAATGATTTCAGCACTTACCTTTCCTCCGTGACATTCTATTGCCTAAAATCATACTGTACATCATGGTGATATGATATTTGTACCCTCTGAAATTCTAGGTCTCTGGTTATATTTACCATTGAGGTTATGTGATATTGAAACAATATGTCTTTTATCCCTAGACTATTTTATATATTAACTTTAGGTATTACAAGTGTAGTTATAGCACTTGGTCCATATGTGTCCCTTTTAGGAACTTTTTTGGTTCTTGATTTATAAATTGATTGCAGTGATTATATATTGGAATTGTATATGTATTTTATACATTTTATGTGTTTATTTCTAACTGTGGGATCTTTTTTGTTTATTATGTAATTTTTATTTTTTATTTTTCATTTTTATATACTTTTTATCTTTATTTTTTATTTGTATTTAATACAATTGTATTTCTCTCATTAGAATGTTATGATTTTATTTATTTTCATATATATACATATATATGTTTTTCATTTGTTATTACTGTACATATATATTTAGTTTTTTGTAACAAGCATTAAATAGTGTTCTCTTTATATAGTATGTATACATATATCTTGTACCTTATTACTTTCCACCAGCATCTAAATGGGTTAAAATTTCATCTGACCATGCAACATACCTGTTATTTATTAATTAATTAGTTCTGTTTTCGTGATTGGCTATTCAAACTATATATCCCGAGTGAACCATATACCTCATATACAGTACCACCCCTGACAAAGACTGCAAAGACGACACGCGTAGGGTGTTTTACATTTGGAGTATATATTTTATTGCTGTTGAACCTTTCAGTCTGAGAGAACGGAGATATACATTTGTATTATTGGGACTCATTGCTACACAGCGTCTGACTGCACTGTCAGTGATTAGGCTGACCCGGAAGCCTTCTGTGAACCCCATGCACTGAGAGCAGGGACGCTGATCCGGAAGTCCTCTACAACAAGAGAGACATTGGAATCGCAAGGAGGTGCCTGATTGTCTCCGGTACACGGAAGAATCATTACCACGGCTTCCCCCCTACACAGCGACGCAAACGGCGGTCCATCCGGAGTATTCATCGAGTTCCTGCTCTACATGTTGGCGATTGAGTTTATATCTCATACATGCGATTTTATATTCTCCGTTTGTGAGTGAGCAGTTCATATTATTCCCAGGACATACTTGAAAACGAGAGGTAACTCTCAATGTATTACTTCCTGGTAAAATATTTTATAAATAAATAAATAATATTTTACCCAGTTCCATATATAAATTTTGTTAACTTTACTACACTATGAGTGCGCCTGTTTTTTGTTTTTTTCTCCTTTAGATATATATAGATATCTTTTGAATAAAATGGTCTTTTAGTTTAACTCTTTGGCCAAAGTGTCGTAAGCCCTTGAGCCCCTCCAAGGCAAACCACGTCTCAAGGGTCCCAACACTAAAATAAATTCTTAATAACCTGTACATTACATGTGAACAACTCCTTTGACATGGTTGATTTTGATATGAGCACACCTGGTCTAGTGGGTTTTCTGCTACTTAAGGAGTCCTGTTCACAAGCTGGGTTACTCTTTGATAAAGCGCCTGACAGGCGAGAAACGCGTCAGAGGACCCTGTATCTGTCTGCTATAAAGCTATTTAAATACTTTTTTATTGGTTACCTGCCTCCAGCCCTATCACTTGCTGTGATCAGTCCCTCCTTTGAACTTTTGCTGCACTTACCTGGACTGAAGCCTCACCGGGATCCAGCTGACTTCGTGAGTTTATTTATTTATTTACACGGAACTTCCTTTGGTTGCCAGGGTGCTTTTCACATCCCTCCAGCCGTCCAGACCGCCGGGCAGAGGCATGTGCTTTCACACAGGGAAAGTGTTGATTTTTCTTCACTTGCCCTTGTCAGCACATTCAGTCTTACCTTATGGGGCTTTAATAGGAGTAAGATTGCCTTTATTTACACACTTCATTGTGCACATGGATTGATTTGTTATTTCATGTTATATGGATTCCGGATTTGTTAAACATATTCCTATAACACATGTGACGTTTGTAGCACCAGTTAGGGGACTGTTCCCTATTCCCCTATGCTCTATTATCTTCATTGGTTTCCTGGTTGCTCACATCTTTGCTGTGGAACATTTATTATGAAGATAACTGAGATATTTTGAACCTATTATTCTTCAATCAAGTCATTATTTTTGTGATTTTCTTTATAGGGCTGGTTTTGGCAATACCAATATATGTACACTTTTTTCATTTTTTTTTAATCTTTTGCTCATTGTTTTGCATCTAAGCTGAATTATCTATATAATCAGATTTATCTTTTTGCTCACCTTTGTGATGGAGGACATTAATGATGATGATGTGGAGGAGGTTACAACTAAGACTTTTACTTATACAGTAATTCTACTGATAATTCAAGACGTTCTAAACGAGTTGAACATGTCTTTGATGAAAGTGGTGAACTCTTTTGCAATGAACCCTTGGATTTGAGTACACATTTTGTTAAATTGGAAAATTTGTGTACCTTACAAGTGAGACTCTGGTGGGATATTACATCTCTAGAAAATTATACCAGAGTCAAGCGTATACCAAGGGGCCTACGCATCAAAAAGGCCCCTACCTTTGGGTTTAACAATACCGACTTTGAGAAGGAATGGACACAGACACTGGATGAATGTTCATTCAAACTGATCCATATTATTATTCAACAGAAAACGAAAGAGAGACTGTTACTAACTATGGAGATTAATATCATACAAAACAAACTAAAAGCTTTTGACGATATGGATCACTTAGAAAATAATGATCAAATATTAACTAAGAATATAGAATGTGTGGAGCAAGAAATAATGGATAAAAAACAGAATAAATTTGACCGCGACAAGCAGGACTATGTTAAAAATCAAATCTACTTTTGACAGCGTAAAACTACATTTAATACCAATAGGGGTAGATCTAGGAGACCTTCATTCACCCCCCGGGACTCTGATGGCTCCTCTGAACCACCGAGGAAGTCGATACTCAAAACCAAAATCAAGATCAACAGACGATTCTAGTTTTGAGTCTGATGTCTCAGATGGGGAAGGTCTCAATACTTCAGTTTCCTTTGGCCATCCTATTGAATCTTGGAGATTTGCAGCCAATCGAGAGAGACCCAGAGAGATCAAAAGACCCCTGGAACATCTTATCAGTCTACTAACTGGCTCCAGTCCAGCCATGGGTCAAAAAACTTCCTAGGGAGAGAACGAGGAGATCGAGGAAAAAGCGGAGATGCCAGAGGAGCGACCAAACTGAAAAAATACTTTTAGACCCTTCAGTAAATAATGTCATCAACATTTCCCATCAAATTTTGACCCCTGGACAATTGTCCCTTTTAAACAAGGGGTTAAATTATGCTCCTGTAAGCGACTTTAGGCTATTTGATACCATCGTTGACTTACAGTTATTTACTCGTAAATTATGTATTAAAAAATTATTTTCAGGGAAGAACGATGCCACTGATGGGAATACCTCTGCTTCCTCTTCATGTCCATTATCTGATGACACGCAGAGATTGATGGACACTGATCAAAGTGATTCATGTTTAACATTTTCTGAACAATGTACTATTTCTGATTTGGATCGCTTATTAACTGAACAGCATGATTATTTAGATTCTAATGATGATCCTTTGTCTAACTTTTTAGTCTCCAAACATACAAATTTTCGTAAGAAATCTACCTTCATTCCTAACTTTTCTAGGGGACCCTATATTACCACCTTTGAGAGGTTGGTAGAGAGGGACCTCCTATCATTGGCGGGGGGTTGCACGTTCACCCCACTCCCCTACAGCAATCTTACTGAAGAAGAAAAATCTGAATTACATAATCTTCAAATTGACAAATCAATAGTCATAAAAAATGCTGATAAGGGGGGTGCAGTGGTGGTGCAATCGTCCACCTATTACAAACAGGTTGCCCTCAGACAATTTGATGATAAAACCTTTTATAAAAAACTTAGAAAAGATCCTAGAGATCTTTCTTATTGAATTGAGTGAACTTCTAGACATGGGTAAGACGCAACTTGTACTGAACACTAAAGAGTTTGGCTTTCTGTCATGTCCACATCCCATTGTACCTGTCTTTCATCATCTCCCAAAGATCCACAAGTCACTTACCTGCCCTCCTGGCAGGCCCATAGTGGCTAGCATTGGATCTTTGGGAGATGGTGTCTACAGATATATTGATGAATTCCTTCAACCCTTGGTTCAAGCCTTACCATCGTTCCTTAAAGATACAAACCAGTTGTTATTGGATTTAAGAGACATTAAATGGGAGATAACTTTCTCCTGGGTTACTATGGATGGTGTGTGTGTGTGTGTGTGTGTGTGTGTGTGTGTGTGTGTGTGTGTTAGTGTCAGTGACTGTGTGTGTGTGTGTGTGGATCAGTGACTGTGTGTGTGTGTGTGTGTGTGTGTGTGTGTGTGTGTGTGTGTGTGTGTGTGTGTGTGTGTGTGTGTGTGTGTGGATCAGTTACTGTCTGTGTGTGTGTGTGTGTATCAGTGACTGTGTGTGTGTGTGTGTGTGTGTATCAGTGTGTGTGTGTGTGTGTGTGTGTGTGTGTGTGTGTGTGTGTGTGTGTGTCAGTGTGTGTGTGTCAGTGTGTGTGTATCAGTGTGTGTGTGCATGTATCTGTGTGTGTTTGTATCAGTGTGTGTGTGTGTGTGTGTATCAGTGTGTGTGTGTATCAGTGTGTGTATCAGTGACTGTGTGTGTGTGTCAGTGGCTGTGTGTGTGTGTGTCAGTGGCTGTGTGTGTATGTATGTTTCTGTGTGTGTATCCGTGTAGCAGTGGCCGTGTGTGTGTATCAGTGGCTGTGTGTGTGTGTATCAGTGGCTGTGTGTGTATCAGTGTGTGTGTGTGTGTTTGTATCAGTGTGTGTGTGTATCATTGTGTGTATGAAACATACAGAACACCTACAAGCTCAAATTGAACCCCCAAAATACCCACAACATATATATAAGCATATAAGTTTCACAGAGGAGTGCTACTGAGCATGGCAATTTATATTTAAAACCAGAGACATAACATAAAACACAGACAAAGCTCAGTGCACATCCAGAAAAACTTATATACGGTACAGTGCCTAAATATACATGTATAAATAACTAATAAATAAAATGGTCTTTTAGTTTAACATTTTGGCCAAATTGTTTATTATTTATTAGTTATTTATACATGTATATTTAGGCACTGTACCGTATATAAGTTTTTCTGGATGTGCACTGAGCTTTGTCATTGTGTGTATGTATCAGTGTGTGTGTGTGTGTGTGTGTGTGTGTGCGTGTGTATCAGTGGCTGTGTATGTGTGTGTGTATCAGTGTGTGTGTATGTGTGTATCAGTGTGTGTGTGTGGGTATCAGTGACTGTGTGTGTGTGTGTGTGTGTGTGTGTGTGTGTGTGTGTGTGTGTGTGTGTGTGTGTGTGTGTGTGTCAGTGGCTGTGTGTGTGTATCAGTGGCTGTGTGTGTGTATGTGTCTGTGTGTGTATCCATGTGTGTGTGTGTGTGTGTGTGTATCAGTGGCTGTTTGTGTGTATCAGTGGCTGTTATGTGTGTGTGTGTGTGTGTGTGTGTGTGTGTGTGTGTGTATCATTGTGTGTATGTGTGTGTGTATATGTATCATTGTGTGTGAGTGTATCAGTGTGTGTGTGTGTGAGTGTATCAGTGTGTGTGTGTGTGAGTGTATCAGTGTGTGTGTGTGTGTGTGTGTGTATCAGTGGCTGTGTGTGTGTGTATCTATCAGTGTGTGTGTGTGTGCGTGTGGGTATCAGTGTGTGTTTATCAGTGACTGTGTGTGTGTGTGTGTGTATATCTGTGGCTCTGTGTGTGTATCAGTGTGTGTGTGTGTGTATGTGTATCAGTGTGTGTGTGTGTGTATGTGTATCAGTGTGTGTGTGTGTGTGTGTGTGTATCAGTGACTGTGTGTGTATCAGTGACTGTGTGTGTGTGTATCAGTGACTGTGTGTGTGTGTATCAGTGACTATGTGTGTGTGTGTGTGTGTGTATCAGTGACTGTGTGTGTATCAGTGGCTGTGTGTGTTTATCAGTGGCTGTGTGTGTGTATCAGTGGCTGTGTGTGTGTATCAGTGGCCGTGTGTGTGTATCAGTGTGAGTGTTTGTATCAGTGTGTGTGTGTGTGTGTGTGTGTGTGTGTGTGTGTGTGTGTGTGTATCAGTGGCTGTGTATGTGTGTGTGTGTGTGGGTATCAGTGGCTGTGTGTGTGTGTATCAGTGTCTGTGTGTGTGTATGTGTATCCGTGTGTGTGTGTGTGTGTGTATGTATCAGTGGCTGTTTGTGTGTATCAGTGGCTGTGTTTTATGTATCAGTGGCTGTTTTTGTATCTGTGTGTGTGTATTAGTGGCTGTGTTTGTATCTGTGTGTGTGTGTGTGTGTGTATCTGTGTGTATGTGTGTGTGTATCATTGTGTGTATGTGTGTGTGTATCATTGTGTGTGATTGTATGTGTGTGTGTATCTATCTATCAGTGTGTGTGGGGGGGTATCAGTGTGTGTGGGGGGGTATCAGTGTGTGTGTGTGTGTGTGTGTGTGTGTGTGTGTGTGTGTGTGTGTGTGTGTGTGTGTGTGTGTGTGTGTGTCTGTGTGTGTATCAGTGTGTGTGTGTGTGTGTGTGTGTGTGTGTGTGTGTGTGTGTGTGTGTGTGTGTGTATCAGTGGCTGTGTTTGTATCTGTGTGTGTGTATCATTGTGTGTATGTGTGTGTGTCATTGTGTGTATGTGTGTGTATCATTGTGTGTATCATTGTGTGTGAGTGTGTGTGTGTGTGTGTGTGTGTGTGTGTATCAGTGGCTGTGTATGTGTGTGTGTCTATGAGTATCAGTGTGTGTGTGTGTGTGTGTGGGTATCAGTGGCTGTGTGTGTGTGTATCAGTGTCTGTGTGTGTGTGTATGTGTATCCGTGTGTGTGTGTATGTATCAGTGGCTGTTTGTGTGTATCAGTGGCTGTGTGTGTGTATCAGTGGCTGTGTTTGTATCTGTGTGTGTGTGTATCATTGTGTGTATCATTGTGTGTGTGTATCATTGTGTGTATGTGTGTGTGTATCATTGTGTGTATCATTGTGTGTGAGTGTATGTGTGTGTGTGTCAGTGGCTGTGTGTGTGTGTGTATCTATCAGTGTGTGTGTGGGGGTATCAGTGTGTGTGTGTGTGTGTGTGTGTGTGTGTGTGTGTGTGTGTGTGTGTGTGTGTGTGTCGGTGTGTGTGTGTGTATCAGTGGCTGTGTTTGTATCTGTGTGTGTGTGTATCATTGTGTGTATGTGTGTGTGTATCATAGTGTGTATCATTGTGTGTGAGTGTATGTGTGTATCTATCAGTGTGTGGGAGGGGGGCATCAGTGTGTGTGTGTATCAGTGGCTGTGTGTGTGTGTGTGTGTGTGTATCTATCAGTGTGTGTGTGGGGGTATCAGTGTGTATGTGTGTGTATCAGTGTGTGTGTGTGTATCGGTGTGTGTATATCAGTGTGTGTGTGTGTATCAGTGTGTGTGTGTATGTGTATCAGTGTGTGTGTGTGTGTGTGTGTGTGTGCGGGTATCAGTGTGTGTTTATCAGTGACTGTGTGTGTATCAGTGACTGTGTGTGTGTGTATATCTGTGGCTCTGTGTGTGTATCTGTGTGTGTATGTGTATCAGTGTGTGTGTTTCAGTGTGTGTGTGTGTGTGTGTGTGTATCAGTGTGTGTGTATCAGTGATTGTGTGTGTATCAGTGACTGTGTGTGTGTATCAGTGACTGTGTGTGTATCAGTGACTGTGTGTGTGTATCAGTGACTGTGTGTGTGTATCAGTGACTGTGTGTGTGTATCAGTGACTGTGTGTGTGTGTGTATCAGTGACTGTGTGTATCAGTGACTGTGTGTGTGTGTGTGTGTATCAGTGACTGTGCGTGTGTGTGTGTATCAGTGACTGTGTGTTTGTATCAGTGACTGTGAGTATCAGTGACTGTGTGTGTGTGTATCAGTGACTGTGTGTGTGTATCAGTGACTGTGTGTGTGTGTATCAGTGACTGTGTGTGTGTGTGTGTGTGTATCAGTGACTGTGTGTGTGTGTGTGTGTATCAGTGACTGTGTGTGTATCAGTGACTGTGTGTGTGTGTGTGTGTGTATCAGTGACTGTGTGTGTGTATCAGTGACTGTGTGTGTGTGTATCAGTGACTGTGTGTGTGTGTGTATCAGTGACTGTGTGTGTTAGTGACTGGGTGTATCAGTGGCAGTGTGTGTATGTGTCTGTGTGTGTGTGTATCAGTGTGTGTGTGTGTATCAGTGTGTGGGTGAGTTATCAGTGTGTATGTGTATCTGTGTGTGTGTGTGTGTATTAGTGTGTGTGTGTGTGTGTGTGTGTATCTGAGTGTGTGTGTATCAGTGGCTGTGCAGGCCAGCAGTAGCTGTGTGTCTGTGCAGGTGTCTGTGCGTGGTCAGTGTCTGTGTTGGTCTGTTTGTGTGTCTGTACAGTAGGTCAGTGGCTCTGTGTGTCTGTGCAGGTCAGAGAGAGAATGGGGGTGGAAGAGAGAATGGAAGGGTGAGAGGGAGATGAAAGGGTGAGAGGGAGATGAAAGGGTGAGAGGGAGATGGGTGGAGGAGGGAATAGAGGGGATTGAGAGAATGGGGGGGGAGAGAATGGAGGGGAGAGAATGGAGGGGAGAGAATGGAGGGAGGGAACGGAGAGAGATCTTTAGCAACATTTTAATAAAGCTTCACTAAATTCAGTAATCATTTATTATTGGGCTACTTTTGGGCTGTTTTAGCGATGTTATTGGGCGGTATTTTGGGGAACTATCTGGCAAAACTGCTCCCCACAATGCAGCGCGTGCTCCGCGGGAAACCAAAATGGCGAAGGGTTGCAACCGAACCGGACTATTTGCGTGTTCCATGTAAGGTTTTGGAGCCACCTGTCGTCCTCTAACCGGCAGCGACAGCAAGAGGAGTTCCCGGCGCTGTCTCCTGGGGAGGGGGGCGGTTAATTTGTTTTATGAGGCGCTTCGCACCACTGCCAAGACCGAATGAGGCAAGCGCAGTGCTGACGGTGCCAAGCCACCAACTGCGCACTGCAACTGTTAGTTATGTATATACTACTTTGTTTTCACTTTGGGCGCCGTGGAAAAATCCTGATCGCCTTTGGGAGCCTTGAACCGAAAAAGTTTGGGAACCACTGGATTAACCTATAGTGATGTTTCTGCATACATAGATTCCATGCCTACTTCTTTGCCAGGTTGTGGATGTCCTTTATGTTACCAGGAGTGTCGTACCGTGGTCACGTTAATCCAGTGGACCATGCCATACGCAGACCACCCTAATAGGGTATTTTCAGTGACCAGTGTCCGGTAGTATAGACCATTAGTTCACTAACAGAACCGGAGCACTACAATAACTTAACAAGCTTCTCCAGGTTAGGTAGAACCTATGTTCCACAAGGTAGTCATTTAGATGCCTTGTACATAAATTGTAATGTACAGTACTTTGTTCAATGAAAATGTATATCAATTATTCTAATGTGATATCCATGTAAAACATTGTTTGTGTTATTTCGTTTATATCTGAGATAGTACCCGAAAATTTAGGACACAAGCAGGTCGTTGGGAATCTACCAGAGGGAAAGTGTAGCGAGGTACCCCCTAGCTACTAATTCCACCCAATGGGCTGGCAGTAAACCCTGGTATTTACAGGTCTGTCAGTAGTTATTATGGGATTTTCCCCTTCACTTTGGTACTGCACTTGAGTGACAGCAGTGGATGGCACATCCGTTGTAGCCGGGCCAACGGGATGCCCGCCCTCTGGCTGTACTTAAGAGCAGGACCGCCCTAAAGTTGGGGTTCTTCGGTCCTTCCCCCTGAGTAAGGCAGGTCACGTTATATTAGTAAGATAGTTTTTCAGCAGTACCTGTGCCAACTCTCGTGCTACTGTACATACAATTGCTTGCTGGATAGCTCAGTTATTAGCTAATTACCTAATAATGCCAAGGTTGTGGGTTTGATCCCCACACTGGCCATTTTGCAGCTTTCTTTGCATTTGTTCTGTGTTTTATAAAAGGTTATGAGGATATAAAAGTTTAAATTGATAAACATACCATGAATCGCTCCCCAGGGTCTTCTCAATCAACGCTGCTCCCTTTCTCCGTTAACACACGAGAACACTGAAAAATTAAGTGATTTTTCTTAGTACAGCTCAACCCCTTTATAACGCTGTGCGTGGGGTCCAATGAATCACATCGCGTTGTAAGCGGTGTTAGAAATAATGTACAATTGCATGCATTGTACAATAAAGTATTTAAAATACCAATAATTGTGTTATAAAGTATTCATAAATACAAAAATTGGGAGCCACACTTGCATCGCGCTATAAGCGGATTTGCGTTGTAATGGATCGCGTTATAACGGGGTTGAGTTGTATATTGAAATATTAGGAACATTTTGCGTGGAGCAAAATAATTAGCACAGGGAATATAAAAGAAAAAGTCGGTCATAAGTACAATTTTTCAAACATTTAAACTACATTCTTTATAATTATTCTCTCCCTCACTGTGCCCCCTTGTCTGCCTCTCTCCCTCACAGTACTTTTCTTTCTCCCTCACTGTTCCGCTCCCACTCTCCCCCCACTCACTGTGCCTCTTGCTCCCCCCCCTCAATGTGCCTCTCCCCCCCTCACTGTGCCTCTCTCCCCCCCTCACTGTGCCTCTCCCCCCCTCACTGTGCCTCTCTCCCCCCCTCACTGTGCCTCTCTCCCCCCCTCACTGTGCCTCTCTCTTCCCCCCTATTTGTGCCTCGCTTCCCCACCTCACTGTGCCTCTCTCTCACCGTGCCCCTTATTGCACAATTATAGGGAGGGGGAGGTACAATGATAAGAGGGGAATGGGATAAGAGTAATGACCTGATCTGCTCTCGGGATCACAAGCCTAGGTGTTGATCACGCATGCGCAGAAGCCTGCATGGTGCATCAATGCCATGTCTAATCAGGGCAATCCCCCTGGACACGACACATCCTGGTGTCACAGCCAATAGGAGGCTTTCTTGTCTTGCACATGCTCACAAGCGCCACTGAAGCAAGAGCCGCCATCTTAGATAGGGGTTGATTTATGAGATAATAAGGAAATGATCAGTAAGACTTATCAATGTCATATTTCCTCATGGATATTGAACATTATCAGTTCATCAAGTAATATGACATGTCATTATGGACACCATATTGTACCTGTACATCTCCAGCCTGTTCTGACACATTGATTGTAATATGTATATATTTGTTCTATATATTCTCTTATTATTTCCATTCTTGTTTTTTGTGCGGGTGGGAGTGGGCTTTTTTGTATGGGATGTTTTGATTAATTAATTGATGATGTTCAATATCCATGAGGAAATATGACATTGATAAGTATTTTTGATCATTTACTTAATAGATCATATAGGGGGCCCTATTAGCCATTATATCTTCTATTTGGGTTCTGAGCAAGCTGTATTACTTAGTATGGGCATATACCTTATCCAAGATGGTGGCTCTGGCTTCAGAAGCGTTTGTGGGCATGTACAATACTAGACAGCCTCCTATTGGCTGTAACAGCAGGGTGTGACGTTTCCAGAGGGATGGCATTGACAGCACCATGCAGGCTTCTGCGCACGCGTGATCCAAACCTAGGCCTGTGATCCCGGGAGCAGATCAGGTGATCACTCTTATCCCATTCCCCTCTTATCATTGTACCTCCCCCTCCCTATAACTGTGCAATAAGGGGAACAGTGAGGGGGAAGGGGGAAAGGTACAGTGAGGGGGGGAGAGAGCGCCACAGTGATGGGGGGGAGAGAGAGGCACAGTGATGGGGGGGAAGGAGAGGCACGGTGATGGGGGGGAAGGAGAGAGGCACAGTGATGGGGGGGGGGAGAGAGGCACAGTGATGGGGGGGAGAGGCACAGTGATGGGGGGGAGAGCGGCACAGTGATGGGGGGGGGGAAGGAGAGAGGGACAGTGATGGAGGGGGGGAGGAGAGAGGCACAGTGATGGGGGGGAAGGAGAGAGGCACAGTGATGGGGGGAGAGAGGCACAGTGATGGGGGGAGAGAGGCACAGTGATGGGGAGAGAGGCACAGTGATGTGTGGGGTGGGGAGAGAGGCACAGTGATGTGTGGGGTGGGGAGAGAGGGCAGTGGATATTCACAGTTGAGTGCAAATAGCCGCACGGCTATTCGCACTCAGTAAACATCCCAGCCTGGAATCGAACCCTTGTCCCCTTACGGCTATTCGCACTCAGTAGAACTTAACTGAGTGCGAATAGCCGAGCTGTTATGAACAGGTTTCTATGCCTTTATTCACCAGGAAAAATCAGAAAGTCTTATAGCTCAGTGGTTATGCTGCAGGCCATTCGCATAGTGGACCAGGGTTCCATTCCTGGCAGGGATGTTTATTTTTTCCATTTTATTTTCTACTGAGTGCGAATAGCCGTGCGGCTATTTGCACTCAGTAGAACTTAACTGAGTGTGACTAGCCGAGCTAGTAGAACTTAACTGAGTGCGAATAGCCGAGCTGTTATGAACACGTTTCTATGGAACTTAACTGAGTGCGAATAGCCGAGCTACTGAGTGCGAATAGCCAAGCTAGTAGAACTTAACTGAGTGCAAATAGCCGAGCTGTTATATACAGGTTTCTATGCCTTTAATCACCAGGAAAAATCAGGAAGTCTTATAGCTCAGTAGTTATGCAGCAGTTATGCAGCAGGCTATTAGCATAGGGGACCAGGGTTCGATTCCTGGCAGGGATGTTTATTTTTTCCATTTTATTTTCTACTGAGTGCAAATAGCCGAACTCAAAAGAAAATAAAATGGAAAAAAATGAACATCCCAGCCAGGAATCGAACCCAGGTCTCCCGTACTAATGGCCTGGAGCATAACCACTGAGCTATAAGACTTTCTAATGCTTTTCTAGGGCACAGAGGCATAGAAACCTACTGACAGTACAGTGTTCCTAACAGCTCGGCTATTCGCACTCAGTTCAGTTGAGTGCAAATAGCTGCACGGCTATTCGCACTCAGTAGGAAATAAAATGGAAAAAATAAACATCCCTGCCAGGAATCGAACCCTGGTCCCCTATGCTAATAGCCTGCTGCATAACTGCTGCATAACTACTGAGCTATAAGACTTCCTGATTTTTCCTGGTGATTAAAGGCATAGAAACCTGTATATAACAGCTCGGCTATTTGCACTCAGTTAAGTTCTACTAGCTCGGCTATTCGCACTCAGTAGCTCGGCTATTCGCACTCAGTTAAGTTCCATAGAAACGTGTTCATAACAGCTCGGCTATTCGCACTCAGTTAAGTTCTACTAGCTCGGCTAGTCACACTCAGTTAAGTTCTACTGAGTGCAAATAGCCGCACGGCTATTCGCACTCAGTAGAAAATAAAATGGAAAAAATAAACATCCCTGCCAGGAATGGAACCCTGGTCCACTATGCGAATGGCCTGCAGCATAACCACTGAGCTATAAGACTTTCTGATTTTTCCTGGTGAATAAAGGCATAGAAACCTGTTCATAACAGCTCGGCTATTCGCACTCAGTTAAGTTCTACTGAGTGCGAATAGCCGTAAGGGGACAAGGGTTCGATTCCAGGCTGGGATGTTTACTGAGTGCGAATAGCCGTGCGGCTATTTGCACTCAACTGTGAATATCCACTGCCGGGAGAGAGGCACAGTGATGGGTGGGGTGGGGAGAGAGGCACAGTGATGGGTGGGGTGGGGAGAGGCACAGTGATGGGGGGGTGGGGGGGAGAGGCACAGTGATGGGTGGGGTGGGGAGAGAGGTACAGTGATGGGGGGGTGGGGAGAGAGGCACAGTGATGGGGGGGTGGGGAGAGAGGTACAGTGATGGGGGGGAGAGAGGCACAGTGATGGGGGGGAGAGAGGCACAGTGATGGGGGAGGGGGGTGAGAGGCACAGTGATGGGGGGTGAGAGGCACAGTGATGGGGGGGTGAGAGGCACAGTGATGGGGGGGTGGGGAGTGAGGCACAGTGATGGTGGGGTGGGGAGAGAGGCACAGTGATGGGGGGGTGGGGAGAGAGGCACAGTGATGGGGGGGGAGAGGCACAGTGATGGGGGGGTGAGAGGCACAGTGATGGTGGGGTGGGGAGAGAGGCACAGTGATGGGGGGGTGGGGAGAGAGGCACAGTGATGGGGGGTGGGGAGAGAGGCACAGTGATGGGGGGGTGGGGAGAGAGGCACAGTGATGGGGGGAGAGAGGCACAGTGATGTGTGGGGTGGGGAGAGAGGCACAGTGATGGGTGGGGTGGGGAGAGAGGCACAGTGATGGGTGGGGTGGGGAGAGAGGCACAGTGATGGGTGGGGTGGGGAGAGACACAGTGATGGGGGGTGGGGGGGAGAGGCACAGTGATGGGTGGGGTGGGGAGAGAGGTACAGTGATGGAGGGGGAGAGAGGCACAGTGATGGGGGGGAGAGAGGCACAGTGATGGGGGGGGAGAGGCACAGTGATGGGGGGGAGAGGCACAGTGATGGGGGGGGAAGGAGAGAGGGACAGTGATGGGGGGGGAGGAGAGAGGCACAGTGATGGGGGGGGAAGGAGAGAGGCACAGTGATGGGGGGGGAAGGAGAGAGGCACAGTGGTAGGGGGGAGAGAGGCACAGTGATGGGGGGAGAGAGGCACAGTGATGGGGGGGAGAGGCACAGTGATGTGTGGGGTGGGGAGAGAGGCACAGTGATGTGTGGGGTGGGGAGAGAGGCACAGTGATGGGTGGGGTGGGGAGAGAGGCACAGTGATGGGTGGGGTGGGGAGAGGCACAGTGATGGGGGGGTGGGGGGGAGAGGCACAGTGATGGGTGGGGTGGGGAGAGAGGTACAGTGATGGGGGGGTGGGGAGAGAGGCACAGTGATGGGGGGGTGGGGAGAGAGGCACAGTGATGGGGGGGAGAGAGGCACAGTGATGGGGGGGAGAGAGGCACAGTGATGGGGGGGAGAGCGGCACAGTGATGGGGGGGGAAGGAGAGAGGGACAGTGATGGGGGGGGGAGGAGAGAGGCACAGTGATGGGGGGGAAGGAGAGAGGCACAGTGATGGGGGGGAGAGAGGCACAGTGATGGGGGGAGAGAGGCACAGTGATGTGGGGAGAGAGGCACAGTGATGGGGGGGAGAGGCACAGTGATGTGTGGGGTGGGGAGAGAGGCACAGTGATGTGTGGGGTGGGGAGAGAGGCACAGTGATGGGTGGGGTGGGGAGAGAGGCACAGTGATGGGTGGGGTGGGGAGAGGCACAGTGATGGGGGGTGGGCGGGAGAGGCACAGTGATGGGTGGGGTGGGGAGAGAGGTACAGTGATGGGGGGGTGGAGAGAGAGGCACAGTGATGGGGGGGTGGGGAGAGAGGCACAGTGATGGGGGGGAGAGAGGCACAGTGATGGGGGGGAGAGAGGCACAGTGATGGGGGGGGAGAGAGGCACAGTGATGGGGGGGGGAGAGGCACAGTGATGGGGGGGAGAGAGGCACAGTAATGGGGGGGGGGTGAGAGGCACAGTGATGGGGGGGGGGTGAGAGGCACAGAGATGGGGGGGGGGGTGAGAGGCACAGAGATGGGGGGGGTGAGAGGCACAGTGATGGGGGGGTGGGGAGAGAGGCACAGTGATGGTGGGGTGGGGAGAGAGGCACAGTGATGGGGGGGTGGGGGAGAGAGGCACAGTGGTGGGGGGGGGAGAGAGGCACAGTGGTGGGGGGGGGAGAGAGGCACAGTGATGGGGGGGTGAGAGGCACAGTGATGGGGGGGTGAGAGGCACAGTGATGGTGGGGTGGGGAGAGAGGCACAGTGATGGGGGGTGGGGAGAGAGGCACAGTGATGGGGGGGTGAGGAGAGAGGCACAGTGATGGGGGGGGGAGAGGCACAGTGATGTGTGGGGTGGGGAGAGAGGCACAGTGATGTGTGGGGTGGGGAGAGAGGCACAGTGATGGGTGGGGTGGGGAGAGAGGCACAGTGATGGGTGGGGTGGGGAGAGACACAGTGATGGGGGGGTGGGGGGGGAGAGACACAGTGATGAGGGGGTGGGGGGGAGAGGCACAGTGATGGGTGGTGTGGGGAGAGAGGTACAGTGATGGGGGGGGTGGGGAGAGAGGCACAGTGATGGGGGGGGGAGAGAGGCGCGCAGTGTGGGGGGGGGGAGGGAGGCGCACAGTGAGTGGGCTGGAGGAGAGAGCTGCACAGTGAGGGGGAAGGAGAGGCGCGCAGTGAGTGGGCTGGAGGAGAGAGCCGCGCAGTGAGGGGGAAGGGGGAAGGAGAGAGCCGCGCAGTGAGGGGGGGGAGGAGAAAGGTGCGCAGTGAGGGGGAGGATCGAGCCGTGCAGTAAGGGGGTGGGGGATAGAGAGGTGCGCAATTGGATGGACACAGTGAAGGAGAGAGAAAAGATAAAGATTAAATATTTTAAAAATTGTATTTATAATCAACTTTTTTTTTCCCCCTATGCTAATTATTCTGCCCCATACGAAATGTTCCTATATTTCAATATGCTAAGATAAATCACTTAATTTTGCAGTGTTGTCGTGTGTTAACGGAGGAAGGGAGCAGCTTTGATTGAGAAAACCCTGGGGAGCGATTCGTGGTATGTTTATCATGTATTAAACTTTTACATTTTTATTGTTTTGCCAGGAAGTAATGAAAACTAGAGGTAACTCAGTGTATTATTTCCTGGTAAAACATTTGTATAAATATGTATGTCCTGGGCACAGACTTATGATGACTGGTTACATTAGGTGAACAGGGTTATACAGTGTATAAGAAGATATTGCATTACATTAGGTGAAATGGGCTATACCTTATATAGAGCGATTTGCCTTACATTAGGGTAACAGGGTTATACTTTAAATATGAAGACATTGCATGAACAGTTGAAGATAAAATAAGTTATAGGCGTATGTAAAAGTTACAGACAAGATTAAAATGTGAGACAGCTTTGGTTTTGAAAGAACTTAGCCTGGTGGCGGTTTTGAACGTCTCCGGTAGATTGTTCCTGTTGTGAAGTGCACGGTTAGGCTACGGCCCCGCTGCCTTAGGCAGCGCCCGCACTGCATACAGGCGGCTCGTTGAGAGGCACTTCATGCTATCTCCGGTCAACAGGGAGCATTTTTGCGTGCGGGGGGCGTGGCCTAAACAGGACGAGGGGGCGTGGCCATGACGAGGGGGCGGGGCCACGACGGACACCGGCCAAACTAATATATGTTTGTTTTCCCCCCTGAGCCTCATACCAGAAATCTTTGCACAAACACTTTCCTTCCCAAA
>NC_134494.1:5625592-5670592 GCF_040206685.1 Ascaphus truei
GAGAGAGAGAGAGAGAGTGTGGGGAGAGAGAGAGAGAGAGAGTGTGGGGAGAGAGAGAGAGAGAGTGTGGGGAGAGAGAGAGAGAGAGTGTGGGAGAGAGAGAGAGAGAGAGTGTGGGGAGAGAGAGAGAGAGTGTGTGGGAGAGAGAGAGAGAGAGTGTGGGGAGAGAGAGAGAGAGAGAGTGTGTGGGGAGAGAGAGAGAGAGTGTGGGGAGAGAGAGAGAGAGTGTGGGGAGAGAGAGAGAGAGTGTGGGGAGAGAGAGAGAGAGTGTGGGGAGAGAGAGAGAGAGTGTGGGGAGAGAGAGAGAGAGTGTGGGGAGAGAGAGAGAGAGTGTGGGGAGAGAGAGAGAGAGTGTGGGAGAGAGAGAGAGAGAGTGTGGGAGAGAGAGAGAGAGTGTGGGGAGAGAGAGAGAGAGTGTGGGGAGAGAGAGAGAGAGTGTGGGGAGAGAGAGAGAGAGAGTGTGGGGAGAGAGAGAGAGAGTGTGGGGAGAGAGAGAGAGAGAGTGTGGGGAGAGAGAGAGAGAGAGTGTGGGGAGAGAGAGAGAGAGAGTGTGGGGAGAGAGAGAGAGAGAGTGTGGGGAGAGAGAGAGAGAGAGTGTGGGGAGAGAGAGAGAGAGAGTGTGGGAGAGAGAGAGAGAGAGTGTGGGGAGAGAGAGAGAGAGAGAGTGTGGGGAGAGAGAGAGAGAGAGTGTGGGGAGAGAGAGAGAGAGAGTGTGGGGAGAGAGAGAGAGAGAGTGTGGGGAGAGAGAGAGAGAGAGTGTGGGGAGAGAGAGAGAAGTGAGTGTGGGGAGAGAGAGAGAGAGAGTGTGGGGAGAGAGAGAGAGAGTGTGGGGAGAGAGAGAGAGAGTGTGGAGAGAGAGAGAGAGAGAGAGAGTGGGAGAGAGAGAGAGAGTGTGGGGAGAGAGAGAGAGAGAGTGTGGGGAGAGAGAGAGAGAGTGTGGGGAGAGAGAGAGAGAGTGTGGGGAGAGAGAGAGAGTGTGGGAGAGAGAGAGAGAGTGTGGGAGAGAGAGTGTGGGGAGAGAGAGAGAGTGTGGGAGAGAGAGAGAGAGAGTGTGGGGAGAGAGAGAGAGAGAGAGTGTGGGGAGAGAGAGAGAGAGAGTGTGGGAGAGAGAGAGAGAGAGAGAGAGTGTGGGGAGAGAGAGAGAGAGAGAGTGTGGGAGAGAGAGAGAGAGAGAGAGTGTGGGAGAGAGAGAGAGAGAGTGTGGGGAGAGAGAGAGAGAGAGTGTGGGGAGAGAGAGAGAGAGAGTGTGGGGAGAGAGAGAGAGAGTGTGGGGAGAGAGAGAGAGAGAGTGTGGGGAGAGAGAGAGAGAGTGTGGGGAGAGAGAGAGAGAGTGTGAGAGAGAGAGAGAGAGTGTGGGAGAGAGAGAGAGAGTGTGGGAGAGAGAGAGAGAGAGTGTGGGGAGAGAGAGAGAGAGTGTGAGAGAGAGAGAGAGTGGAGAGAGAGAGAGAGAGAGAGGGGAGAGAGAGAGAGTGTGGGAGAGAGAGAGAGAGAGAGTGTGGGGGAGAGAGAGAGAGAGTGTGGGAGAGAGAGAGAGAGTGTGGGAGAGAGAGAGAGAGTGTGGGGAGAGAGAGAGAGTGTGGGAGAGAGAGAGAGTGTGGGAGAGAGAGAGAGAGTGTGGGAGAGAGAGAGAGAGAGAGTGTGGGGAGAGAGAGAGAGAGAGTGTGGGGAGAGAGAGAGAGAGTGTGGGGAGAGAGAGAGAGAGAGAGTGTGGGAGAGAGAGAGTGTGGGAGAGAGAGAGTGTGGGAGAGAGAGAGAGAGAGAGTGTGGGGAGAGAGAGAGAGAGTGTGGGGAGAGAGAGAGAGTGTGGGGAGAGAGAGAGAGTGGGAGAGAGAGAGAGTGTGGGGAGAGAGAGAGAGAGTGTGGGGAGAGAGGAGAGAGAGAGTGTGGGGAGAGAGAGAGAGAGAGAGTGGGGAGAGAGAGAGAGAGTGTGGGGAGAGAGAGAGAGAGTGTGGGAGGGAGAGAGAGAGAGAGAGTGTGGGGAGAGAGAGAGAGAGAGAGAGAGAGTGTGGGGGAGGAGAGAGAGAGAGAGTGTGGGGGGGAGAGAGAGAGAGTGTGGGGGGGGAGAGAGAGAGTGTGGGGGGGAGAGAGAGAGTGTGGGGGGGGAGAGAGAGTGTGGGGGGAGGAGAGAGAGAGGTGTGGGGGGGAGAGAGAGAGTGTGGGCGGGGAGTGAGAGTGTGGGCGGGGAGTGAGAGTGTGGGGGAGACAGAGGAGAGAAACGGTGGGTGACACACACAGAGGGTGGGAGATACACAGAGAGAGAGAGGCTGGGTGAGTGACTGGCTGGGTGAGTGGCTGGGCGGGGCAGGGGTGACTGGGTGGGTGGGTGGGTGAGTGACTGACACTGACTGGGGGTGGGGGGGTGACTGACACTGACTGGGGGTGGGGGGGTGACTGACACTGACTGGGGGTGGGGGGGTGACTGACACTGACTGGGGTGGGGGGTGACTGACACTGACTGGGGGTGGGGGGGTGACTGACAGGGGGGGTTACTGACTCACACACACACTCACACATACACATTCTCACACACACACACAGGGGAGGAAAGGCCGCGACCAGCACCACGCTCCTCCCCCACCCACCCGCGCCCATCTCCCGCTCCTCCCCCACCCACCCGCGCCCATCTCCCGCTCGTGTGGGGGGCAGGTCGACATCCCCCCCCCCCAATCAGCAGGGTTGGTGGGAGGCACGTTGCGAGGTATCCCCCACCGAGCGCCCCAGGGGACAGTCAGCCCCGCCGTGGCCGCCACTGCCCTGCTCCCCTCACCGGCATGTCACAGTGCATGGCCAAGCTGCAGGCTGCTTCTTCCCCCCCAGCCCGCGGCGGCATGAAGCTCGTGGGGGGGAGGGGGCCAGGCCGACATCCCCCCACCTCATGCGGCGGCTGCGCCATCATGAAGGTAGCTGGCGCATGGGAGGCACGTGGTGAGGGCCGAGCCCCCCCCCCCCCCCCGCAAGCCAACCGGGCTGCAGCAGCGGGACCTCCCGCCCCGGACATCGATCGGTGGATCGAGGGGAAGGGGACAGGAGGAGGGGACAGGGGACAGGAGGAGGGGACGGGACAGGAGCAGGGGACAGGAGGAGGAGGCAGGGGACAGGAGGAGGGGAAGGGGACAGGAGCAGGGGACAGGAGGAGGGGAAGGGGACAGGAGCAGGGGAAAGGAGAGCTGCCGCGGTGGGGAGTAGGGAGCCATGTGGGGACCAGGGGGATCGCAGGGAAGGAGCAGAGGGGCCGCAGCATGGAGAGTACTTACCCTCCAACAGATCTCCAGGCACAAAGAATGGCCGCTCGTTGGGGGCGGGCTCATATAGAGCCTGGCTGCGCGCCCACAAAGCCTGGAGCGCGCGCCAATCAGGAGTCATGTAGGGGAGGTTTTTTTTTTATTTTTTAGCGCGAGCAGGGAAATTTCAGCGCGAACGGGGGAATTTAAAAAACAAACATGTGTGCTGCTTGGGCCAATATTTACACGCCCGGGGGTTAAATCCACCCGCCCCGGGCGAGTAAATGTATAGGATTGTCGAACACTATATATATATATATATATATATATATATATATATATATATATATATATATATATATATATATATATATATATATATATATATATATATATATATATATATATATATATATATGCAAATATAGCTGTATGCTCATCTGCATGTCTTAGGCAGGTCTGCAACCCCGCCTAAGACATGCAGATGAGCATACAGCTATATTTGCATATTTGCTTTCCTGTGGAGGGTTTTTGTCACTTTTTTTACTCACCATAACTTAACTCAGTATATATATATATATATATATATATATATATATATATATATATATATATATATATATATATATATATATATATAATATTCGCTCGCTCACTCACACCCTCTTGCTCACTCACACCCTCTTGCTCACTCACACCCTCTTGCTCACTCACACCCTCTTCCTCACTCACACCCTCTCGCTCACTCACACCCTCTCGCTCACTCTCTCACTCACTCTCTCACTCACTCTCTCACTCACACCCTCGCTCACTCTCTCACCCACACCCTCGCTCACTCTCTCGCTCACTCTCTCGCTCACTCTCTTACTCTCTCTCTCACTCTCTCACTCGCTCTCTCTCTCTCTCTTACTCTCTCTCTCTCTTACTCTCTCTCTTACTCTCTCTCTCTCTCTTACTCTCTCTCTCTTACTCTCTCTCTCTCTCTTATTCTCTCTCACTCTTATTCTCTCTCACTCTTACTCTCACACACACTCACACACTCACTCACTCACACACTCACTCACTCACACACTCACACACTCACACTCTCACACACTCACACACTCTAGCATCTGTTCAATACACACACTAGCATCTGTTCAATACACACAACGTGCCTGGCTGCTGCCTCCTATCCTATCACCTCCTCTGTTTGAAAGCTGAAAAGGAAATGAAAAATTGCAAGGTGCCAAAAATTACGGCTCATTACTGAATGAATAGTGTCCACAAATTTTCCAATCAGCTTTCAGAATTGAAGGAATTGTCAGAGTCTTAGCCTATAATACCATTTACAAATATATTCAAGGACAATACAAGTAATTTTTAAAGGGACATTTGTGTAGTTTATATCTTTCATTTCTAAATAGATATGCAGAACTAGTTAAATATGTGAAGAACATTGATCCAGGGAGAAATTGGATTTCCTTTACGGGGGGGAGGGGGAGGAATATTTATTTCCATTTATGAGACATTGGAAAATGATTAATTGGACTGTTTATTTGCTTTCCTGTGGGTGAATGGAAATATAACTATAATTTAACAATATAACTTTAATGATATGATTCAGTTGCACAATTGGAAGTTTATACATGTTGAACTCAATTAACATGTGTCTTTCACATTCAAATGTATTTTGTTGTATTGCAATGTTACATTAATACGTTTTCTCACCATAGATGTATCTTCAGCCCATGACTGATCTGTGAACAAGAAGCAATATAAGAAATATCTCAAACATCATAAATTACAGGAGGTGTTAATGTATATATGTTTTAAGGACTTCCATTTTTGCACAATTGATTGGGTGAAGATTACAAGAATCTTGGCAGAGCATTCCTATACATAAACAGCATTTTACTAAACTTACAGACGCCACAAAGAGGGTTTAAAGAGCAGAGACATGAAATCCTATAACTGCTCTGAATGTAGGAAAAGCTTCAGTCAAAAATCGCATCTTGTTTCACACCTAAGAATCCACACAATGGAGAAGCCTTATAACTGCTCTGAATGTGGGAAAAGCTTCAGTCATAAACATTCTCTAGTTACACACCAAATAATCCATACAGGTGTGAAGCCTTATAACTGCTCTGAATGCAGGAAAAGCTTCAGTCGTAAATCAAGTTTTGTTAGACACCAAACAAGCCACACAGGGGTGAAGCCCTATAACTGCTCTGAATGTGGAAAAAGCTTCAATCAGAAATCAACTCTTGTTACACACCAAAGAATCCACACAGGGGTGAAGCCCTATAACTGCTCTGAATGTGGGAAAAGCTTCATTGATAAATCACATCTTTTTACACACCAAAAAATCCACACAGGTGTGAATCCTTATAACTGCTCTGAATGCAGGAAAAGCTTCAGTCATAAATCAAGTTTTGTTAGACACCAAACAAGCCACACAGGGGTGAAGCCCTATAACTGCTCTGAATGTGGAAAAAGCTTCAATCAGAAATCAACTCTTGTTACACACCAAAGAATCCACACAGGGGTGAAGCCCTATAACTGCTCCGAATGTGGGAAAAGCTTCAATCAGAAATCAACTCTTGTTAAACACGAAATAATCCACACAGGGGTGAAGCCCTATAACTGCTCTGAATGTGAGAAAAGCTACAATAATAAATCAGATATTGTTACACACCAAAGAATCCATACAGGGTTGAAGCCCTATACCTGCTATGAATGTTGGAAAAGCTTCCGTAATAAATCACATCTGGTTACACACCAAAGAATCCATACAGGGTTGAACCCCTATACCTGCTCTGAATGTGGGAAAAGCTTCAATGACAAATCAACTCTTGTTAGACACCAAATAATCCATACAGGAGTAAAGTCTTATAACTGCTCTGAATGTGCAGGAAGCTTCAATCGGAAATCAACTCTCGTTAAACACCAAATAATCCACACGGGAGAAGTTTCATAACTGCTCTGAATGTGGGAAAAGCTACGGTACTAAATCACATCTTGTTACTCATCAAAGAATCCATACAGGGGTGAAGCCTTATAACTGCTCTGAATGTGGGAAAAGCTTCAGTGATAAATCAAGTTTTGTTGCACACCAAAGAATCCACACAGGGTTGACGCCCTATAACTGCTATGAATGTGGGAAAAGCTTCAAACATAAATGTAATCTTGTTACACACCAAATAATTCATACAAGAGTGATACCTTATATGTGTTCTGAATGTGCGAAAAGCTTCAGTTACAAATCAACTCTTGTTAGGCACCAAAGACTCCACCTCAGGAGTCACACCCTATAACTGTTCTGAATGTGAGAAAAGCTTCAGTCAAAATAAAATCTTTTCAAACACAAGATAATTCACTAAGTGTTGTCTCCCTCTAACTATTCATGTGAACATTTACAAATCACAGATTGATAGACTCATGAGGCAGCTGAAGGAAGCTAATGATTACTTCAGAAGGAAGGACATTGGAGGAATGGAGATATGTATCACATGTTTTCTATCATTTGCTAATTGGACATATTGCATTATGGGGATTGTGGTGCTATTTAAATGTTGTTATTGGGATTGCATGTTATGCCACTATGTCACTTGATGAAGACCTTGACGGTCGAAACGTTGTGTGTTTGGCTGAATAAATGAGTTTGGATTTCAAATCCGTTGTGCCCTGTGTTCCCTCTCTCAAAAATTTACAATATCCCATGAAAAAAAAAATACACAAAATAAATGGAACAATATATATTTTAGGGAAATTACAATTGCAAACGCTCGCCCTGATATGCCGTTTTCTGCTGCAACACTGATTGAAATCTATGCATACTGTGGTATATGTAGGCATACCTAGGTAATTTGTAATGTAATAGTTAACTGTTATAGTATCAATTAGGAGAATTAGTGACAGTTACATAGTAGATGAGGTTGAAAAAAGACATCCATCCATCAAGTTCAAACTATGCTAAATGTAGACAGACTAAATATCATATATTTGTACCTACATTGTATTGATCCAGAAGAAGGCAAACAGAAACCCCAAGGGAAATATCATCTAATGATCTCATAAGGGGAAAAATAGATTACTTCTAGACTCCAAATATTGGCAGATTTGTCCTTGTATCAACATCCTTCCCGTGCTTACTGTACTTATTTGGTATACACTGTAATCCTTTATAAAAAGATGTCCAACCTTTTTGAAGATATCTATTGTATCTGCCATCACAGTCTCCATAGGGTAATGTATTACACTTTTTAATTGCTGTTACTGTAATGAACCCTTTCCTTTGTTGCTGGTGAAATGACCTTTTCTTCAACTTTAAGGAATGACCCTGTGTCCTTTGTACTGCCCGTGAGATGAATAATTATTTTGAAAGCTCCTAGTATGGTCCCGAATATATTTGTATATAATTACTGTCACAGCAGACCAGGTCTTTTAACACCATTTAAAGAAATACCCAAGACTCTCACATTTTAATCTGGTCTGTAACTGTTACATACGCCTATAATATATATTATCTCTAACTGTGCATGCAATGTATTGTATATATGTATACCCTTTTCATTTATGTAACTATATATGTATTATTTGTCATTTTAACTCTGTGCCCAGGACATACTTGAAAACGAGAGGTAACTCTCAATGTATTACTTCATGGTAAACCATTTTATAAATAAATAACCTAGAAGGACGCTGCCCGGGTGGCCGACGAGTATTTGGCCAGCAGGATTGCTTTGGTCGAGCCAGCAGTTCCCAAAGGAGGGGCCCGAGCAGCCCAGGGAGCTAAAACTACCCCTCAGTGGACACTTAAAACTGCAGCAGCAAGCAAAGCGCCAAAAGCTGCAGAATTTAAACACGAGAGGAGGTGTTTTACCTGCAATAAGGTCGGGCACCTTAGACCCGATTTGTCGGGACCGGTCTGCAGGACCCCATCAGGGGCACCGCTCCCAAGCAGCGAAACCAGTTGCCCGTGTGCGACTGGCACCATCGGAGGGACCCAGCGCAGCCGTGACACCAGCCAACAAAGGGATGACCACGATGGCACCAACCCTTACCACCTCAGGGCCTGCAATGGAGAACGGAGGGCATCAGGTTGCACCAGTTGGGTTGCAGTGCAATGATGCCCGGCAGAAGCATCTGCGGAGGGTGACCATCGGAGACCGGCAGGTGGACGGGTTGCTGGACTCCGGTGCCACCGTGACTCTGGTTCGCCCTGATATGGTGCGGCCAGAGGATTTGCTCCCGGGCACAGGATGCAAGTGGCCATGCCAGACGGAAGACTGCGGTCACTCCAAGTTGCCCGGTTCTTTTTGGACGGGGGGGCGGGTTGTAGCATGAGGGAGGTGGGGGTATTGCCCGGGTTGGA
The DNA here is from genome assembly GCF_040206685.1 of Ascaphus truei. Taxonomy (NCBI): domain Eukaryota; kingdom Metazoa; phylum Chordata; class Amphibia; order Anura; family Ascaphidae; genus Ascaphus; species Ascaphus truei. The sequence continues at coordinate 5,634,170 of NC_134494.1, forward strand.
TGCTGAGGTTCTCCTTGGCAACGATTTGGGGCATGTTATGTGTGTTTTTACTACTGAGCTGACGCCTGCTGCACCGGGTGCAGCGATTACCAGGAGCCAGTCAGCGAAGATCATAGAAGCAGCCCCTGTCCCCCTGCATTTGGGACCTACAGTTCCACTAGTCTCTGCGGAGACCAGACAGGTAAGCCAGACTCAGTCCACTTCTGACACTGACTTCCTGTTCCCTGTCCCTGTTCCCTGTCCCCCTGACTCAGGTATGACCGGGCGGGGTGGCCAGAATTAGGCACTCAGTTAAGGCAAGCGGTGCAATCTGATCCCACCTTGGAGGGCATGAGACTTCGGGCGTCCGAGTCTAAGCCTAGTGAGGGGTCTGATTACTACATGTGGCACCGCTGGCTTTTGTATAGAGAGCAGGGGGCTACAGGGTTAGATAAGGTTTGGACTGGCAAGCGACAGTGGTACCCAGGAAGTATAGGCCACAGTTATTATGGGTTGTCCACTCCATCCCGCTTGCGGGGCATCAGGGGGTCGCATGCATGAGAGCCCGGCTCTTGCAGCGTTACTACTGGCCGGGGGCATCCAGCGAGGTGGCAGATTTCTGCCGATCCTGTGATGCCTGCCAGAGAGTAGGTAAGGCGGCTGATCGTGTGAAGGCACCCCTGAGACCGTTACCGGTAATAGGGGAACCCTTTCAGCGGGTGGCAATGGACCTTGTGGGGCCCCCTTATGATTCCTAGCTGGACAGGGAAGCGCTACATTCTCACGGTGGTGGATTTTGCCACCCGGTACCCTGAGGCTGTAGCGCTGGCTACTATTGACGCTAAGGCAGTCGCTAAGGCTTTGTTTACCATTTTCATTAGGGTAGGTTTCCCTAGAGAGGTAAGGAGAAGCTCGTGGGGAGCGCAGGTTTCACCATATATATAGGGAAGAAAATATAAAATAGTGCAATATGTCTAAACAATTACAGCAATTGAAACAGGAATCATGATTGGGGACTCACATTCTCCCAGTGGTAATACAGCATTGAATAACAGAGTGGTGAGAAGACTCAGCAATGTATAGGAGGATCTTGCTTGTATACACTCCCTGATGTCAGCAGGACAAACCCTCAACAGAATGAAAGAAAGACAACTCTAGTGCAACATTGTATGTTCACTGATGATATATTCAAAAAAGGCAATTGTTATTGCACTTACATGAGCAACAAGTGCTTAGACACGTAACAATTGATGCGCAGCATAGGTGTACAGCATCCACCCTTCTCCCGAGGTCGCGTCGCATCACTTCCTGTTCGGCCCGTTGCGTCACTTCCGGTTTCGTGATCGGACACAATGGATCCACACGGGTTCTGGGGCATTCAGAGCACACTTCTGGACTGCTGCTAGTTCACTCAACGCGTTTCGCTGGCGTGGCAGCTTCGTCAGGAGTCCGATCTCTGACCTAACTGACCAAGGGTTGCAATTCATGAGTGAATTGCTACAGTGTCTCAGGGATGCGTGCGGGGTGAAGCACCAGCGCACGACCCCTTACCACCCCCAAACCAATGGACTATGTGAGAGGTTCAATGGTACCTTAAAGCAGATGCTTAGGACGTTTATAGAGGCAGAGGGGAAGGACTGGGAGATTCACCTGCAGCACTTGCTGCTTGCGTACTGAGAGGTACCACAAGAATCCACAGGCTTTTCTCCCTTTGAGCTGCTATACGGTCGCAAGGTACGTGGACCTCTTGACCTATTCCAAGAGGGATGGGAAGGGGAGACTACCACTACTGATGCTTCTGTGCTTCAATATGTGGTAGATCTCAGAGACCGGTTAGAGATGCTCATGTGGTTGGCACAGGACAACCTTAGGGCTGCTCAGACCAAGCAGAAGACATGGTATGACCAGAATGCCCGTAGCAGAAAATTCATCCCAGGACAGCAAGTAGTTGTTCTGAAACCCACTCGGGAGAACAAATTAATGGCTGCCTGGTCGGGACCGTATCCGGTACTACGAAAGATGAATGAGTGCAACTATGTTGTACAGGTAGATGCTGAGACGGAGGACCAAAACATATCACATCAACATGCTCAAGGAGCATGTACCCCCGAGTGTGGCATCGGTGCTGGCCATTTGCAGCCCACCGATGGGGGATCCGGCGGGCATTACCATGCCAGATCTCCTTGAGGAGGCAAAGCAGGGGGGTACTGTGGAGATAGGGTCTCAGCTGAGTGTCAGGCAGAGAGCAGATGCCAGGGCTATGAAGTGCAGTATAGGGCTCTGGTCACAGACTAGCCAGGGAGGACACACATTACTGAGCACCCAGTGCTTACAGGGGATTTGAGACCCCTACACAAGCATGCTTACCGGGTCTCAGCAGAGATTAAGGGCAGCATAGAGAGGGAAGTAGAGGAGATGCTGGCCCTAGGGGTAATTGTACCATCCCAGAGCCCTTGGGCTTGTCTGGTAGTCCTGGTACCTAAGAAGGACGGGACCACCCGGTTCTGTGTGGACTACCAGCAGCTCAACACAAGGATGGTATCAGATGCCTACCCCATGCCCCGCATGGATGAGTTGCTGGATGAAATCGCAGGGGCAAGGTATCTGACCACCATGGATCTCAGCAAAAGGTATTGGCAGATCTCATTGACCCAGGAAGCTAGGGAGAAGTCGTCCATCACCCCAAGTGGCCTCTGAGTTTTTAGTGATGCCATTTGGGATGAAGAATGCACCGGCTAACTACCAACGCTTGGTCAATCGATTGTTGGAGGGTATGCAAGGGTTTGCAATGGCCTATCTGGATGATATTGCTGTGTTCAGTAACTCCTGGGAATCACACTTAATTCATGTAGCTGCGGTGCTAGCCAGGATTAGGGAAGCAGGTCTCACCTTAAAACCTACCAAGTGCTTAGTAGGGATGGCTGAAGTCTTATACCTAGGGCTTCGGATGGGTGGGGGGCACCTCAAGCCAGAAACAGCTAAGGTAGAGGCAGTGCAGTGGCCCACTCCCAAAACCAAGAAGCGGGTGATGGCTTTCCTAGGCACCGTAGGCTACTATAGGAAGTTTGTTCCCCTGTATAGTGCCATTGCCAAACCCCTGACTGACTTGACCCAGAAGCAACTGTCTGTGCTGGTAGTCTGGTCTCCAGTCTGTGAAGCTGCATTCCAGACTTTGAAGGCTGCATTGGTCAGGGCACCCATCCTAGCTGCTCCAGATTATTCCAAAAAGTTTCTGGTGCAGACTGATGCCTCAGACTCTGGCATTGGGGCTGTGCTCAGCCAGGTGGGGGAGGAGGGCAGTGAACATCCAGTGGTTTATCTGAGGCGCAAGCTGCTGCCCAGAGAAGTGGCTATGTCACTATTGAGAAGGAAAGTCTGGCCATTGTATGGGCTCTCAAGAAACCCCAGCCCTATCTGTATGGCAGATCCTTCACTGTTATCACGGACCATAACCCCCTAAGTTGGTTACAGAGGGTGTCTGGAGAGAATGCCAAACTCTTGCGCTGGGGTCTTGGCTTACAAGAATTTGATTTCACTATCCAGCACAAGAAGGGCAGTGAGCAAGGTAATACTGATGGCCTCTCCCGGCAGGATAATCCCCATGAACTACTGACTTCAAAAACTATCAGGTCAGCCCAACCACCAGAGGAGGTGGCCAGGGCAGACCTTAGGCTTTGAGTGGGGGAGGTGTAGCGAAAATAGGGTTAATCAGCACATTAATAAAGGCAGTATGCTCGGCTGGTTAACCCTACTTCGCATTGGGGATGAAGGGGTTAATTTTAGATGCACTATACATGTATAATTTTTCCCTCTCTACCTTATTGTCCCTGTTTTGCAGGATTGCCTGTGCCTGCAGTACTGTATTTCATTGTATACCTGCCGTACTGGTTTTTAGGCACAAGATGGCGCTGCGAGAGCCGAGCCGTAAGTTAATTGGAGAAACGTGGTGCGGTCTCTTTGTTCCATTGAGTAACATAGGTATCCATTACTGAGGCTTGAACGCGCAACCGCGAAGTCAATTGAATCAAAGGGTTGCGGTTTCAGACTCAAGTGGTTACCTGATACAATGCATCCAGTCCCGGTTCGGAGCATAACTGGAATGGCGGCACGCAATTGCCGTGGGAAATTGGCTCACTGCAAGTCAATTAACTTGGAAAGCCCATAGCCCAGCATTGCTGGTTCCAAGATAAGCCCCTAACTCGGGAACGGAATGGGCTAGCACCCTGATTTTTGGTATGCAGCCCCAGAGTGACACCCCAAGCACACACCTATTAGAAATGTAACGTTGGGATAAGTAGAACACATATTTTTTAATAAAGTGCCTTTCTGGCTGCAGTTTTAAATGTACAGGCAGGATACGATTTTTTCTACTTGCCTTTGTAATGCATTCAGTGACCAAATGTTGTACACACATGAGCTGGGGGCACTTTCTTCTGCAAACTTCAAAGACCCCCTGTTGTGGCGGTGCCTATGGGTCTAGAGAAGTGTTGCGGATGAAAGCCCCCAGAGCCGCTAAGTGTGAATTAGCCGGGATGCTCGCTGAATGGGAGATCCTGTTAGTCATCTGGGCTAATTTACACCTTGAGTCCATCTCTTAGTCTTGGAGAAGCCAGGAAAAAGGGGAGTATCCATATGGTAAGCAGCCAAAGTGTCAGGTTGGCACAGGCGCTGTACCAACCGGAAATCCCTGTAGTGCCCACTCTACAAACTGTGGGCAAGTTGGAGATTGGTGGGTCGGAGGTTCCCACGAAGGGGATTGGGCGGGTATGTTGTAGATATGCTATCAGGCCCTATATACATGCCCTCCAAGCTATCCCCGTTGTCTTTTCTTTTACCATGTGATCGAATTACCACCTCACTTCTAATAGCAGCAGCAATGATCGCGGACCGCTACGAGTTAATTACATCAGAACCAAGGATATAACTCTGCTTCGGGACTTCGTTAGTGCTGGGGGTTATCAAAGGACCAGAACGAACTTTGCATTATTCACGGACATATTGGGCCCCTTGAAAAAAGACTGCATTTTAAAGGACATTATTCCGGTGCTTTGTTTCGTCCCTGGACATTTTATCCAGTTCTCTCCCTAAGTACACAGGCGGCACACTTTATTTGAGTACGGCTCATTCCGCAAGCTGGGATATGTCCCAGCTTGCGAGCCGCACTCCCTCAGCGTGCCGCGCATCACCGATGCGCGGTCACGCGTCATCGGGTGCCTGTGCCGCCTGTACGCGTGCCCAGGGCTCCCCGAGGGAGCCCTGGTGTCGCGCGGATGTGAGGACGGCCGTGGGACGTTCCGGCGGACCCGGTGAGGAGAGGGGGAAGCCCCGATCGGCAAGCCTCTCCTCCGAGGCTTCGGCGCGCGCCCGGCACCCTCCGGCGCGCGCCAGGTTACTGCTGCAGCCGAGAACGGGCAAATGCTCGAATAAACTCGGCCGCAGCAGTAAGTGTTTGTCAAGTGTATTTTAAGGTTGTCGTGTGTATGTATAGTAAGGAAATAAATGTCAGTTTATTTTGCTCAACTTGTGTGCTCAATCGAGATCCTCAAAATATAAAAAATGTTGATAATAGTTGTGTCCATCGTCGGATGGAAAGGCCTAACACAGAGCTTTGTAACATAACATGCGGTTACACTGTCCCTTTAACAAAATAAATCCTGCTCCACTTTGGGAGAAAAACTGACTAATAACACAGCAGACCTATCTAGCAGGCTGGCTGGCTAAACCAGAACCAAACCATAAGGGTACTTTAAGCAGTCAGTAAACAAATTAATAATCCTTACTTTAGTTGAAGTAGTCTTTGGTGAAATCCCTCTGGCTAAGGGCTCACGCAGCAGTGTGCTTCTCTCTCTCTCTCTCTGGCAGCTACTGCCAGTCACATGATCCTTTATCTACCTTGCTGGCTCTCAGGTGTCAGCTAAAGAGTTCTGATTTTCTAACTTCCACCTGAGTTAACCCTTATGAGTGCTGGATGAAGCACTCAGACATATATCTCCCAGGTGTAACTGATAGGAGTTGACTTCACTCTGTCACATACCTCCCCTGTTTGTGTGTGGCTAGTGTCTCACACGGCTTAAGCCCGACCCTCCACTCCTTCCCTTGACAAAAAATCAGCATTTCCATGGTCCTTTCCAGGTCTATGCTGAATATCAAAAGAGAAGGGTTGGAGGGCAATATACCACCTGGTCAACCTTGGATTTGTGTCCTTCATGGTGTTTAACCACTTCAAGGGCGCATGGTCAGTGACCAGGGTGATGTGTACTCCGGCGACATAATGTCTCAAGGCCTCAATTGCCCATTTTACAGCGAGGCACTCCTCAATAACGGAATACCTCACTTCCCTTGGGAACAGCTTCCGGCTGATGAACAGTATGGGGTGTTCAACACCATCAAATTGCTGAGACAGCACTGCTCCCAGTCCTACCTCTGAGGCATCCGTCTGGATGATGAAGGGCTCTTTAAAATCTGGGCTCCGAAGAGCGGGGCCCTCTGACAGGCACTTTTTTAGCATGTCAAAGGCGTCTTGGCACTCCCAAGACCATTTAACTTGGGTCGGGGCACTCTTTTATGTCAGATCTGTTAGGGGTGCAGATATTTCTGAAAAATTGGGGATAAACCGCCGGTAATACCCTGCTAACCCCAAAAGGGAGCGGACCTGTGTCTTTGTCTGTGGGGTGGGGACTTCCTTTATGGCTGCCACCTTGCTAGCTAGTGGCCTTACTATCCCTCCCCCAACGGCATAGCCCAAGTGCTTTGTAGTGGATTTACCCAGGGCACATTTTTTTGGATTTGCAGTGAGCCCTGCTTCTCTTAAGGACGTTAGGACTGCCCTTAACCTTTTTATATGAGACTGCCAGTGTCTGCTATAGATGACAATGTCATCCAAGTAGGCCGCGGCATATGCCCTATGGGGTCGTAGTACCTTGTCCATTAACCTTTGAAACGTGACTGGAGCCCCATGTAACCCAAATGGCATAGTGACGAATTGGTATAAACCGAAAGGGGTGGCGAAGGCAGTTTTGCATTTGGATTCTTCCGCTAGAGGTATCTGCCAATATCCTTTCGTGAGATCTAGGGTGGAGATATACTCTGCTTTACCAAGCGAATCAAGCAATTCATCCACCCTAGGCATTGGATATGCATCAAATCTGGATACAGCATTTACCTTTCGCAGATCCACGCAAAACCTCACCTTCCCATCTGGTTTAGGGACCAACACGATAGGGCGACACCATTCGCTGTGGGACTCCTCGATCACGCCCAATTCCAACATGTCTATTATCTCCTCTCTACCAGGTCTTTTCGGCCCTCTGGCAATCTATAGGGACGGGACCGTACTTTTACGCCAGATTCTGTCTCAATCCTATGGGAAACTAAATCAGTCTGCCCTGGCAGCTCAGAAAAAACATCTGGGAACTGGTCACATACATCAAGTAGGTCTGACCTTTGTTCCGTTGTTAACTGCTCTCCCATGGGAACCTGATGGTCAGTGTACGTACTACCCTTTGGAAGCTTTGGACCCAAATCCGTCTCTCCTTCCCGAGGGTGAATGAACAGCGATCTCATCGTTTTCCAGGGTTTCAGGAGGTTTACGTGGTAGATTTGTTTACCCTTCCTGGACCCTGGTTGAGAGATCTCATAGTTAACCTCCCCGGTGCGGCGGAGAACTTGGAAAGGACCCTGCCACTTCGCAAGGAGTTTACTCTCTGATGTCGGTAGTAGTAGCATCACTTGGTCCCCAGGTTGGAAGACCCTCAAGCGAGCATTTTGGTTGTACTGCCTCTCTTGACGTTCTTGAGCAGATTTGAGGTTTTCCTTCGCAAACCGACCTATCATGTCTAGGCGGTTTCTAAGGTCTATGACATACTGAAGGGTATTCTTGGAGGGGGAGGACTCCTCCTCCCAGGATTCCTTCAGTAGGTCGAGAATACCCCGAGGTTGGCGTCCATATAGGAGCTCAAACGGGGAGAAGCCTGTGGATGATTGGGGAACTTCTCGTACCGCAAACAACAGGAAAGGGAGAAGTTCATCCCAAGTTCGCTTTTCAGTGTCCACAAACTTCCTAAGCATAGTTTTTAAAGTACGGTTAAACCTCTCTACCAATCCATCAGTCTGAGGATGGTAGACCGAGGTCCGGACGGATTTTACCTCCAATAACTTCAGGACATCCTGCATTAACTTTGCCATGAAATTTGTTCCCTGGTCAGTTAACATTACTTGGGGAAGTCCTACCCTAGAAAACAGTTCTAACAGCCTGTGAGCAACCTGTTTAGCAGTGGCTGATCTCAGAGGGAAGGCCTCAGGATACCTGGTGGCATAATCAACAACAACGAGTATAAATTTATGTCTCTTCGCAGAGGGTTCTAAAGGTCCGACCAGATCTACCCCAATTCTCTCGAATGGGACGGCTACCAAGGGCAGAGGAACCAAAGGAGCCGGCTTCTGTCCTTTTTGGCTAGTTAACTGGCATTCAGGACATGTCTCATATAGTTTCATGATGTCACCATGTATGCCTGGCCAGTAAAACCGGGACAAGATGCGGTCCGTGGTCTTATCTCTGCCCAAATGACCACCCCATGGGAGAGTATGGGCTAGGGTAAACACTGTTTTAATCAACCCTTTAGGGACTAGCATCTGTCGAATGACCTCCCCTGTTTGTGTAACCTTATTCACACGATATAGTATGTCATTCAACAGTTCAAAATGTGGAAACACTTTTACACCTTGTTCATCTATTATCTTGTTGTTGACCTGTACCACCTTCTCATATTGTCTAGCCAGAGCTGGGTCCTCCCTCTGCCTCTGACGGAAGTCAGGAAGATCCAGGTCTGGCAACACTTCCGTATCTATCTGTTCCCCACCCTGGTCATCCCCGGCCATGACCTGCAGTCCTTTGGGCTGACTAATGTTACCAAAAGTCCCAGCCTTTCTTAACCAGTCCTCTTTTTCCGCACGTCTCTGTTTACATGTCTTTGGGACATGGTGTCTACGGGGGAAAATCTCTGGGGAAAAAGGGGGAAAAGGGAACAAGTCTCCGGGCTTCTCCGGTACCAGAGAAGTAGGCTCCGTAGGAGTAGGGGCCAACAATGTGGGCCAACAATGTTTCGAGGTAGGGCCAGTCTCAGCCAAGTAGAACAGGAGCAGGTAGCCAGGGAGCAACTCCCACTAGTAGGCTAGCCTCTTGATCCTGGATACGCAGTGTAACGTTCGCCGTCGGGTATCTCTTTGTATCCCCCTGGATACACTCGATATTCCAAGGAGAGTCATAAGATAGTCTATTGCTTGGAATTAGGCCCTCTAGGATCAGGGTTTTTCCAGAGCCCGAGTCCAGCATGGCGTTTACTTTTTTCCCCTCCAGAGATGCTGGGACTAACCACGGATTGTGGTCCCCTCGGAGACAAGCTGTGGCAGTGGTTCTGCCATATGAACAGTCCATTTCCTCATCTCCTGAGGGATGACGGGGCTCGGTGTTTGGACCTCTCCGCTGTTGGATGGGTTCCTCCCTTCTGAATGGTGGGGTTATCCTCTCCACCGAGTGGGTGAAAAAAAAATTCTCCATTTTTTCCATTTATTTTTTTTTTGTGTGGCCCTTCAGATACAGGGGCCGTCCGACGTCCCACTTCTGACACCACCTGTGGCAGGACGGCCTGTAGCCGAGGTCAGGGAACAGTCCACACGTATAGTTTCAGGATAAATAAAAACGTTCAGTGGCTTTATTTCTCCACAGTAACATAACATGCGGGTACACTGTCCCTTTAACAAAATAAATCCTGCTCCACTTTGGGAGAAAAACTGACTAATAACACAGCAGACCTATCTAGCAGGCTGGCTGGCTAAACCAGAACCAAACCATAAGGGTACTTTAAGCAATCAGTAAACAAATGAATAATCCTTACTTTAGTTGAAGTAGTCTTTGGTGAAATCCCTCTGGCTAAGGGCTCACGCAGCAGTGTGCTTCTCTCTCTCTCTCTCTCTCTGGCAGCTACTGCCAGTCACATGATCCTTTATCTACCTTGCTGGCTCTCAGGTGTCCGCTAAAGAGTTCTGATTTCCTAACTTCCACCTGAGTTAACCCTTATGAGTGCTGGATGAAGCACTCAGACATATGTCTCCCAGGCATAACTGATAGGAGTTGACTTCACTCTGTCACAGTCAGCAACTGCCCTAATATTCTTGGCTGCAAATTGGTCAAACTGTCTTGGCTCACAACCAGGTGGGAATTTGATATTTTTAAAGATTGGAATAAGTTGAGATTTAGAGTTCGTGAGCTCAAATTTGGATTTGCATTTCGTCCAAATCTCCCATGTGTATCTCATCGGACCTAGTTTAAATTTGTGATTCTGCATGTCTTCCCTACTCAGGGACCAAAGGCAGGCTGGCAGTGAAGGCGTCCCGGTGTATTGTGACTCTATATCGAGCCAGCAATATTGGCCTGGGTCGGCGTTCCAGACTACTACCTGACGCAGCTGGGTGGCTTGATAATACCTTGTAATGTCTGGGACTCCCAGGCCCCCTCTTCCTCTTGAGGCCAATAGGACAGCTCTGGTGATTCTAGGTTTTTTACCCTGCCAGATAAAATGAAAGATATGGTTTTGTAAACTTTTTAATTCTGAGCCAGAGATGCGGATCAGGAGTGTCTGGAAATAGTATAGCAATCTGGGGAGAATGTTCATCTTAACCGAGACCATCCTCCCGATCCATGATATTTGGTATCCTTCCCATTTATCCAGATCTTGTCTGATTTTTCGAAATAGGGCTGGGTAATTATGTTGGTATAGTGATTGGTAGTTCCCCGATATCTTTACTCCCAGATATTTGATACAGGAGGAACTCCAACAGTAGTTAAAATTTAGCTTGAGGAGTTTCACCTCTGGCTCCGGCAGGTTTAGATTCAGTGCTTCAGATTTGTCACTATTAATTTTATATCCAGATATGTGGCCAAAGTCTCTGAGCTCTTTCTGCAGGTTGGGGAGGGACATTTTGGGATTGGAGAGTGTTAAAATAATATCATCTGCAAATAAGGATATCTTATATTGTTTCCGTCTGTAGACGGACGTTCACAGAGGTACACAATTGGAGTCTTTATAATGTGAAATTATAATAGGCTTTATTGTGCCTTTTCCTTTTCATCAGAAAATCATCCAAACACAGGGGGGAACAAAGCTTCAATTCACTTGGGAGTATCTCTAGTGAAAATACCATGCAATTAATTCACAACTCCCTAAGTCAAGCATGTCTCGCAGCCCCAAAACATATAGCATGATAATAAACAGATATAAGCAGTCTCTTAATAATGAAAGTCTTATCTGTTAGCTGCTGTAGAGTAAGCTTCTCTGCTCTCCTGGAACCGCACCCGTGCGTATACAGAAAATATCAGCATCCAGGTTTAGAAGTCTTATTTGGTGTCTTGCAATCAGCTATGCTGGGCAGAGCTCAAGACATGTGCTGTCTCCAAAGGTCAGCTCTCAGTCAGAGCTAAGGAGTCACTTCCTGTCTCAACAGAAAGGCTTTTGTAAGCAATCTAAATCAGGCAGGTGGTGTTTATTAATTGACTACCAGCAGTTAACCACCACACTGCTAGATTAAAGGCACATTACTTGAACAGGGATTACTCCCCTGTTACATACCTCCCCTGTTTGTGGGAAGCTCGGGCTTGCCACGGCCAAAGCCCATCCTTCCACTCTCATTCTAGATATCTCAGTGACTTGAATGAGAGTGGATGGAGGAAGAGAACCCTCAATCCTGTTGGGATTGGAGCCCTTTCTCCAGTTTATTCGTGTCTCCTCCTGAAGGTGTTTGAGATCAGCACCCCTCAGTCGCTCGAGGAGGACTTTCTCCAAGTATAGTCTTTTTTCTACGTGCGCGGTCATGAGATTTCCCTCGCGTCGGGTGCTCGTCTTATTGTAGGCATACTGTATGGCAGCAGTTGCAGAGCGTTTAAAAACAGCCCTTTGAGTTTTCCGCTCTTGAAGCTGTCGCTCTGCCCTTTTCCCACTCAATGGGGTTGCTAGTTCAGCCCCTTTTAGATTAAGTTGCAATTCCACACCCACTTCCAGAGAATGTCCCATCTTTTCAGCTTCATCAGCTAAGGATTCTTCTGGTTTTAATTCAGCACGTGTACCTTCTTTTGTTGCCTGCTGGGTGGCTGAAGGTTTTGCTAGTGCTTGTTTAGGTGGTTCAAATTTTGCAACCTTGTCTTTCAGATGAGCGGTATTACCATCTCTCACTGTACTCTTGTCTTCATGGGTTTTTGAGGCTGTGGGCTACTGACGCTTAGTCAGGGTCAATACTTGTCCTTGTAGGACTGTAATCTCATCCGCGAGAGATCCCTGTTTTTTGAGTGCGTCTTGCAAGTCTCTTCTCAGGGAATTTATCTGCATGCTTTGCTTTCTCTGAGCTTGCCTCCACATTTTTTTTTTTTCAACTTCAAAATTTTCTTTATTGGGGTCACATCATCATACATTGTATCATATCCCATTGTGTTACTTCCCCCCAATAATATTTTTTTAATCATTTATCGGGCTACGATAACTGCCACAGTACAGGACAAGGACAACACTTACAGGACAGACAAGACAAACCAGACGACGGACAGGGGAGGGAGGGGGGGGGGGAGGGTCGACCCAGGGTGTTCCTGCTGACGTGATGTCTTTTACGGGCTTCCTGTCTGTCGTGCCTTTTTTTTTTTTTTTTTTTTTTTTCCCACTTCAATTTTCTTTATTGGGGATACACAGTCTGACACTATATCACAGCCCATTGCATTCCCATCCCCCAACATCTTATTTTCTTATTCTCTTTAATAACATCTGTCACGTATTAAGGCTACTTTGTTTTAAGACAGAGACAGTACATAAAAGACAAACAGGACAAACCGGACATCGGACAAGAGGGGGGGAGGGGGGGGGGGGAGTCTGCTCCAGAAGTTTCTGCCGTCGGGGGGTCCGTTTATGAGTTTCACCGCCTTCTCCGTAGTGGTGGTTCTGTTTACAAACCTGTTTCTAGTGCTAGTTAATCACCTTGCCGTTGTACAGTAGGGTCGTCGGGTTGTTCCTTGATACTTAGGGGGCTGTCTTCTATCTGTACGTCTCTATGTGTCTATTGGCTTCTGCCCTCCAAAGGAGAACGCGTTCTCGATTATTATAGCAGAATTGCGGTGGTGTCCACCCCGGGGATGTCCGTCTGTGCTAGCCATGGTGACCAGACTTTCAGGAAATTTGTGCCGGTGTCATTAACTAAACTCGTTAATTGTTCCATCCGACAAACGAGCCAAATTCGATTCCGAATCTTTGGGATAACTGGAATTGCTGGCTGCTTCCATAATGCTGCAATCTCGCACCTAGTGGCAATTGCGAAATGCGTTATTAATTTGTGTGTCGCATTTGGCATACCCTGGATCCTTCTGCCCAACAGGAACAACCACGGGTCCAGGGGGATCTCCCAACCGAGAATCCGCTGTAACCAATCTCTAATCTGTTCCCAAATCGGGACCACTTTAGCGCAAGACCACAGCATGTGTTGCAGGTCGGCCGTCTCCCCGCACTGTTTCGGGCAAAGCGGGGAGTAGCCCTTAACAAATTTAGCCAATCTAGTTGGGGTGTAGTACCACCGCATCAGGACCTTATACGCGTTCTCCTTTAGTGTGGTACAGATGGAGCTTTTAGCCGCTGCTTGTATGATCTGCTCCCACTCCTCGTCCTCTAATGTCTCCCCTAGGTCTGTCTCCCACTGTCGCATGTAGATTGGCCGGGTCTCGCTTGTCAATTTCGGACAGACCACTTCCCCATACATCCTAGATGTGAGTCCCCTTGTGTCCGTATCTCTGGAACACAGCTGCTCAAAATTAGTGCGTTTTGGTCTAACTGCAGTTTTGTTATAGAAATCCCTGATCTGAAGGTACTTAAAAAATTCTGTATTTGGGATATTTTTTGCGGATTTAATTTGTTCAAATGATTGTATACTTATCCTGTCCCTCAGATCATTCAGTCGGATAATGCCCGCCTGCATCCAATATTTCATATTCTTACTGGTTAGGCCCGGAGCGAAGTCTGGGTTGCCGATGATTGGCGTCATAAGAGATGCATTTGTAGTTAAGTTACAACTAAATTTGGAGGCCTCCCACACCCGAATAGAATTGGCAATGGTCTGTAGTGGTGTGCCGATCTGGCGCGCCCTTGCCTTGGGCAGCCAGATCAGCGTTTGGATATCAATCGGCGCACAACATTTTTTCTCCAACTCTACCCATCTCCTAAGGCTTGGGTCTGTGTGCCATTGGAGAATTTGGGCTAATTGAGCCGCTTTATAATAAGCGAACAAACAAGGTACCGCTAGGCCTCCCCTGGTTGTGGGTCTTGTCAGGATACCCTTAGCAATTCGTGGGTTTTTCTTATTCCAAATGAATTTCATTATTGCTGACTGGAGGGAGAGGATGTCCGAATGCACCAATGGTATGGGTAGGCTTTGGAAAAGATATAACATCCTTGGAAGGAGATTCATCTTCACGCTTTGTATCCTTCCAATCCAAGAGATGCCCCCCTTTGCCCATATTCTGAGATCCTCTCTCAGCGTCTTTATTAACCTGGGAAAGTTTGCTTTATATAGAGTTTTGTAGTCCCGTGTAAGATATACCCCTAAATATTTGATTGCGGAGGGTTGCCATTTGAAATTGAAGTTAAGATCAATCAGTTTTTCTACTTCTTTGGGAAGATTTATATTGAGGGCTTCTGATTTAGACTGATTAATCTTAAAACCGGAGACATGATTAAATTTGTTCAGGATTTCAAAAACATTAGGAAGGGACGTGAGCGGTTTAGATAATGTTAGAATGACATCGTCTGCATACAAGGCGGCCTTGAACTCATGCTCATCAATTGAGATTCCCGAGATGTCGGGGCTATTTCGTATGTGGGCTGCCAGGGGCTCTACACATAACGCAAACAGCAGCGGCGAAAGTGGACATCCCTGTCTCGTTCCACTTTTTATGTGGAATTGCTCAGAGGGAAAACCCTGGTGCCTCACTCTCGCCGTAGGGCTCTCATACAATGCCATGATGGCCCGCATGAGACGTCCCCCAAAGCCAAACACCCCAAGCGTCGCTGATAAGTAGGGCCAGTCTATTCTATCGAAGGCTTTCTCCGCGTCTAGACTCAACACCATAGAATGTATATTTTTCTTTTGGGCCAGATCAATCAAGTCTATGATTCTTCTGGTGTTGTCTGCCGCTTGCCTTCCTCCGATAAACCCTACTTGATCCGTGTGAATTAACCTGGGAAGGACATTACCCACCCTGTTCGCTATAAGTTTAGAGTAGATTTTGATGTCCGAATTGATCAGTGAAATGGGCCGGTAGCTCTTACAGTCTGCCGGGTCCTTTCCAGGTTTGTGGATCACCGAGATAGACGCCTGGAGCATCTGTGCTGGGAAGGAGTCCCCCTCTAGTATACCATTAAACAATTTTAGCATATGTGGGGCTAGAATTTTAATATATTTCTTATAATATAGGTTAGAGAAGCCATCGGGCCCCGGTGCTTTGGCCGGTTTTAATGCTTTGATGACTTCTTTGAGTTCTTTCAGGGTAAAGTCCGCCTGTAGTGCCTCCCGCTCTGCCCTTGCCAAGGTTGGTAAATTTGCCTCTTTCAGGAAAGTGGACAATAGGTCCCTCGTTTTCCTGCTGTGGGTGACCTTGTCCCCATTATAGAGTTTTTCATAGTAGGCTTTAAATTGCTCCACTATTTTCCCAGGTATGGAGGTAAGGTCACCCTGTTGGTTTCGAATTGCGTGAATAGAGTTATTTGGAAGCTTCTTTTTTAGCTTATTGGCAAGTAGTGTATCAGGTTTGTTCACTTTTTCATAGAATTTCCGGTTAGACCAAGCCATTTCCTTCTCAGCCTGGGAGGTAAGGAGGAGGTTGAGTTTAATTTTAGTGTCTAATAGTTGTTTGAGTATATGTGCCTGTTTATTAGCTTTATGCAGGGTAGAGAGTTCTGCTATTTGGGTGTCTAGGGCCTTAGTTTTTTTCTCTCTTTCCCTTTTTCGTTTGGCTGCCAAATTCATCAATGTCCCTCTGAGAGTCGCCTTATGAGCCTCCCACAATGTAGCTTGTGATGCCACACTACCCTCATTCTCCTCAAAGTATTCCTGAATTCTAGCTCCTACTTCTCTTCCGAGATCCGGGATCTTTAACAGGATCTCATTTAGTTTCCAATTCGCTCTAGGTCTATCCAGCGGGATTAGTGTGCACCGCAGCTCTATTGGTGCATGGTCTGACCATGAAATATCATGGATCTCTGTGCGAGAGACCCCAGGGACCATACCGTTAGACACGAGGAAGTAGTCTATCCTACTGTATGAGTTATGTGGGTGAGAGTAGAAAGTATACTCTCGTTCTCCTTGATGTAGTTCTCTCCATATGTCAATTAGTTGACAATTGGCTATACCATTAGTTAGAGTTAATACGTCCTGTCTATGTGGTTTGTTAGTGGTCGTGCAGCGGTCCAGACTAGGGTTAAGGACTCTGTTCCAGTCGCCTGCCAGTATGATATTGCCGTTTGCAACTTTACTTAGTTTACTAAGGCCCTAGACACACAAATAAAGACATACATACATAATGAAGAAGCTATTGAAAAAGGATGTGGCGTTATCATTTGGGGCGTATACAGTAGCGAATGTTATTGGAGCTTCTCGGATGAAGCCCGTGATGATCAGGAATCTCCCTTCTTTGTCCTGGTATGTTTTGTCATGTCTATATGGGATATGATTATGAATTAGAATAGCGACCCCTCTTTTTTTAACGTGATCTGATGCTAGGAAATGGGTTCGGAAATTTTTATCGAAATACTTGGGGAAGTTAGTTTGGGAGAAATGTGTCTCTTGTAAGAAGAGTACTTCTGCGCTCTTACGTCTATAGTCTCTAAATGCAACTCGCCTTTTCGCCGGGCTATTCAGGCCCTTAACATTATGGGATATTAGAACTATATCCTTACTCATGAGCAGAGCTGTGCTGTTCCGGCTGTCGTAGTTGTTCTCTGCCGCCTCTGGCAAGACCCCGTCTGCGCTTCCCGTGAGCACCAGCCACCTTTAGCTTGATGACCCCATCTGTAGGGATGAAGGGAGGGGGACACACACAGGGAAACAGAGGGGTGACAAAAGGGGACAGGGGGGTGGACATATACACAACACCACATACATTAATTTTAATAACAATTGATCTGTCTCGGCGATCTCCCGCCTCTCTCCTCTCTCCGAGACTTCCTCCTTTGGGCTTGTGACTCTCGTTCAGAATGTTCGGCCTTGAGGTAAGGTGTTTAACTCCTCTCCCCGAACATCCAACCCAAAGGGTTGCACTAGTGCTCCTAGGGATTTTTCTCCCCATCACTAGCGCCTGGCCCATGCAGACTTCGGAGCAGGCCTCCCCCCGCCGCTCCCGCCTCGCTTCCCCTAATTATCTAACACTTCCTAACCCCTGAACTTTGGGTGAACTAACCAAATCCCGCTTATCCTGGATCCCTTTCTACGGTAGCGCTGTAAATGTCTTCATGAAAAGGCCCCTGTCTGTGGTCGTTGAATTTCGTTCCCTGCGACATCTGTCTTTGACCCGCCTCTATGCTTTTTCTCCTCTGAGCACCCGACCCTATAGTTTTTTCGCCTCTCCCCCTATCCTAGCTCTGTGTACCTCTCTGGGACCTTCTCCTTATCCTCCTTACTTTAGGCTCACTGACACTTACTTGATTCATCCATCTCTCTATTCAGCCTTCCTCTTGTTTCTTTCTACTTCCTGCTCATACCTTCGAAATCCGTCATTCCTCCTGCTTCCCTCTTAACTACTTCTACCATTTTGTTCTAACCTTTTCTTCTCTCCTTCTCCTGTTGATACCCTCCTAGTGTGTTAGCCCCCTCCTACCACGTACTTTGTCGTCTTGCTCGCTGCTCCCTCGTCCACACTTCCCTAACCTCCTTCTATTCCCTCGTCGACTCCCTCTACTCCCTCTATCTGCCTCCCCTTGCTCTCCTCCTCTTCCGCGTTCCCCCTTACATGTCTATTATAACCTACATTCCTAACCCTCTATACTCACCTACTTAGACTGTTTTCTCCATTGTCTCTAATCTGCCTTCCACTACTGCCCTATTCCCCTCTTTGGTGTTAGGACTGTTGCCTTCTGCTCCTTCCTCCTCCCCCTTTTAGGCTCGAGTCCCTCCCTCCTGGCTCCTTCCTCGCTCCGCTCCTTACTCTTTCCCCTTTTTGGGGCTTCCGTGTGTCCCGATCGTGCCGGGGTTTAATGCTTCTACCTCTCTGCAGCCCGCTTTTTTTTTTGAAAATCTAGCTATAGCTGGCCACTTTCTGCCTGCGGAGAATGTTGTCCTGCTCCGGCGCGCCCCAGTCACCTCTCGGGGCCTTCCTCTTTGCTGCCTCCTCCAAGATGGCGCCTCCTTTGCCGGTTCCGCTTCCTGCCTGATGACGTCCTTCCGGCCCGTCGCCATTTTGGATCCAGCTTGCGACTCGTGCGGAGGTGTGGGCGCGCTCTCCTGTCTCCAGCCTGCATCTGCCTTCCGGCTCCTGCGTCTCACCGTGGATGCCAGCAGCCTCGTGCATCGTCGCCATCTTCTTTGCAGGGGACCTTCGTGCGTGTCATGGCAAATCCAGCGAAATCTTCACCGATGCGCCCGGAGCTCTCATGAGGTAAATGAGTGTATGATTCTTTTTATTTCAGCGTTCATCTTACTGTTGGGGCACTGCACCGAGGGACCTCTTGTGTTTGCAAACTTTGGGATTTGGCTTATCTACTTTGGCAGCTTAACCAAACAGCCGCGTAACATGGAACTTAGTTAAATTAATGTCTCATCTCTCTAGTCTTTATCCCGACGTGCTCGGGGGGATTTCGGGGACTGTGTCCAGATAGGGTCTGGGGTTGGGCTCGTCGGGGGAGTCCCCCCGGGGGCCTCTTCCAGGCCCAGCTTGTGCAGGAAGGAGGGTCCATCTTTCAGGTCTTTAATGATGAAGGATCTGCCGCCTCGAGCCACCAGCAGGCCGAAGGGGAAGATCCAACGGTATCTAATCCCCTTCTCCCGCAAGATCTTGGTAATTGGCAATAGGTTTCGCCGACGGGCCAGTGTCTCTGGGGATAAATCCTGGAAGATTAAGAGCCTCACTCCCTCATATTCCACCACAGGTAGGGGTCTCGTTTTGCTGAGAACAGCCTCTTTTGTCCTGTAGTAGTGTAGACGGATCACAATGTCCCTTGGTCATTCAGTTTGTAAAGGCTTAGCTCGCAGGGCCCTATGGCATCTGTCCATAGCCAGGACGTCTTTAGGGGTCTCAGGGAGCAGCGCCTCCAGCCATTGCTTGATGTACTCCTCATGGTCCAGCACGCTCTCCGGGACCCCTCTTATTCTGAGATTGTTCCGTCTGTCGCGGTTTTCCGCGTCTTCTTGACGTTCCCTCAGTTCATTTATTTGCTCCTGCAGCTCCATGGATTTTTTATCTTGTCTCCGGATTGCTCGGATGGATTGATCCACCTTATTTTCCAGGACCCCTGTCCTTTCTCCTAGTCCAGTCACTTCCCTCTTCAGCTCCTTGATTTCAGCCTGAAAAAAATGCCTTGAGGTCAGAGCATAGCCTGTTGATATCACACTGTCTTGCCGGTCTTTGCTCTTTGAGGGATAATTCTTCCTCTTCCCCGTCAGGCTCAGTCTCTGAGCCGACGTTTGAAACCGGCGCCATTTCTGAGCTCGCACCCCGCGGCCCAAAATATTCTGGGAGCCCTCTTTTTTTTGCTGGTTTGGGGGTTTTCCGTGACATCCTAGGTTTGTGTGCGGTCTTTGATGTAATTTTGCTGCCGTTTGGTTTCACTTTCAGTGGGTTATATGCTAGTTTATGGGGAGCGAGGCAGGGAGCTATGAGATCAGGCTGCCATACTCCTTGCCGTCGCGCATGCGCCCCCTCAAAAAGAGATCCCTGTTTTTTGAGTGCGTCTTGCAAGTCTCTTCTCAGGGAATTTATCTGCATGCTTTGCTTTCTCTGAGCCTGCCTCCACATTTTTATTGCATTGTGAAGCACTATGAACTTCTTTGCTTGGGCCACAGTTACTTGTTTCAGTTTCTGGACCTTCTTGTGCTCCCTTTTGTGCCGTGTCACCTGGGTTCTAAGCTTGGCTTTTAGCGTTGCTTTGGTAATGCTCAGGGTAGCCTTCAGTTTCTCATGCTGCTTTGCGGGGACATACTGGGTCATCAGACGTTCCTGCAGCATTTGAATTTCCTTAGCAGCCTGCAGCTTTTCTTCCTGCCGCGTTTGCTGCTTCTCCTCAGCATACTGGAGGTGTGTACGCAGACCTTGCAGTTGGTTCTGCAGTCGGTGCTGTGCTTCAAACTTTTACTTGACTTCTTCTGTCAACTGAAAATTTTCTTCTTTCAGTTTTAAGTTTTCTCTTTTTAATCTTGAATTTTCTCCTTTTTCAGTCTCTGTATTCTTCAGGGCCTCTTTGCAGTCCTCCTTCCATTTACGCACATCTGCTTTGAGAATGACAATCTCCTGGCGTGAGACTTCCTTCTCTAGGTTGAGGGTCTGAAGCTCCTTCTGAGAGACTTTGAGATCTGTATAAAATTGACAGTAGTTTCTTTAGCAATGTCCAGCTCCTCAGTGAGACTGTGTAGTTCCTTTCTGGAAACTTCCAGGTCTGTGCGGCAGCTGTTGGTCTCATGATGTGAGGCATCCAGTGCTCTGCGGAGTGTCTGAATCTCTTTCTGAGATACGTCCACCTCTATCCGGACACTGTTGACCTCCTGTTGTGAGGCATTCAGCTCTATGCGAAGAGTGTGAACCTCTTGCTGGAAGACTGTCATCTGCTTTAGTGCCTCCTCATACTTCCGCTTTAGCGTAGCCACCATTTTATCAGATTGGCTCTGCTTTTCATCCATGGCGGAAATAGTAGCCTTTGTAGTATCTAGTTCAGTCTTGAGATCCTCCAATTCGGTCTTGGCCGCAGAGTAAATTGCGAGCACAGTCTTCTGTAGCTCAGCATTATTTTCTCTCTCCCTTTCCAATTCTTCACAGTGCAGATCACAGTCATGCCTGACAGCTTGCAGTGCATCTTCAGGGCTGGTCAAGGGATCATCACTCACTGGCTCCGACTCCACTTCCCTGGGATGGTTGGCCGAGGGTTCCTCACTGTTGGCACCGGACAGACACTTCTTTGGGGTACACGACTTCTGCCTTGGGCCCTCTGGATATTCGGTTACCCGCGGGACGAATTCTCCATTTTCTCTAGGCTGCAGGGCAACTCGGCCCCCTTTTCCTCCACAGGATCTGCGGACGTGTCTGTTCCTTCCACGGTAAGTGAAGAACTGCTTTTCTTTTTCATTTTCCGCCTTTTTGATTTGGATGACACCGTCCCTTTAGGGATATTGGGGTCTCCATCTTCATTTGAAATTTTAGCAGCTTCATTATATACGCCAGGCTTTTCTTGCAGTGGCTTTAGCTGACAGAAATATTGGGTGATCTGCTGCTCCCGCTCTGTCTCCTGTTGATCATATTCGTCATCAAAGGGAGCGGTCTTTTCTGTTCGTGCCGAGTTCAGGCACCCCCACCATTCTTGGGGTGTTTTGTGGGTGTGACTCGGTTCGGGTTCCCCATAAGAGATGTCTTCCTCTTTATTGGACTGGAAGGGCCACTCTTCCGTGGGGTAGGGTTCATTACAGGAACGCTGCATCTTGTCCTCCATTTTTAGGCTAACAGGTGTAATTTTCTTCCTGACCTCAGGACGCGCTATTGCAGCTGTTGCCACTGTATTTTCTAGAACCCCCAATTGTGGTAGTCCTACAGATGGGCATATTTTGCTTGTAGAGGTCATAGCTCTCACAGGCATCTCTGTAGACTTTTTCTTTCTTGGGTAATTCTTTTTTTTTTTCAATATCAGCAGTGCTGTGCATGCATTTTCTCTTATCAGGTATACAAGATGTTCAGTTGCTAGGGAAAAAAAGTCTATTTGCTTTACACCATTTACACTTGCTAGGTGTAATCTCTCCGCTTCAGCAACAGAATTTGGTTTTCTGCCTGAGTTCAGTAATTTTCAGTCTCATCTTTGGGTATTATGGCATTCACACTTCACACTTTGGGTTTTGCTCCAAAGATATATATAGGCAGACTTTTTTACTTGCAGAAAAAAAAAACATTCTTTGCAGTGGACTATTTCTTTCATTCCCGGCAGGGTGACTCAACACTCAGCATTTGTTTACTAAAAATTCCCCTGCTTCAGCACAGTCTTGTACCAATTTGCACACTTTTCTGCATATACTCCATTCACAGCTGGTAGCCCTATGCGGTGTGGCAACCTTTATTTGCAAAATCAGTACCACTCGTGGGTCACCATCTTTATTCACTGCTTCAGCGAAACTTTTGAAAACAACAAACACCTATCCCTTTTTAAGGGCTTCTTGAACCCTGACTGTGACGGGAGCTTTCTGACAGGCTATTAATAATACACAAAAAAATATATTATATATATATAACTGGGTTGAACTGGGACGAGAATTAGATATGAAAAAATATAATTTATTCCTTGATAAAGGTGAACACAACAGATTATACAAATAACATGCAAAATATAGACACTTACTTAAAGATGGAAATGATGAAACAGTCACATCTGGACTGGCAGTTCATACAGCAATCTTCATAATCAAGACACGAAAAGACCTTTTAGTAAGGGGTGACGCTGACTTAAATACCATGTCAAACTCATCTCTTAACCCTAGATGCCGAAAAGGCTAGCGAAAGTCTTTGAAGTTGTTTGACTTCCAGTGTTTTAGTGTGAAGTTTCACACTTAAAAATTCAGTTCCTTTGGTCCCTGGGCCAAGCATAAACAATTAGGCAATTTAGCCTTTGATCACCAGGCTATGTAAATTCTAGCAAGATGTTCTTCATGCTCATTATCATAACAGAGGGAGTTTGCAGTTTTCACAACATGCTCAAAATCCCATATACCCTGTAAATAACTTCATAACTTCAGTTCAGTGATACTTACTGGCCCGCGAGACATATTAATACATTCCGTCACACCTGACGCTCCCAATGAGACTAAATATTACCATGTAGTACTAAAATTAAGAGAGATATTAATATCTGGCTCTTAGTATCTGTTGGATATCAAGTGTTTAGAATCATTAGTTGGGGCTAAGTCCCACGAATACACCTATGTAACTCTTAGCACATTCAGCCAAGGACATCTCATAATATTCTTATATTTAATAAGGTCACCCATTCTGATTTTCTCCTTGGGTAGCCGCTCCCCTTGCCCCCATCAATAAATCCTTTGAAGCAGGGACCCCTGGGTACGGGACATTTGTGACCTGGTTTTAGATTACACACTCAATGCCCCAGACCTCTTGAAGCAGAGGCGTTTGTAAGTGTGAGTTATAACGCTCACAACCCACTCTACACAAAACTAAAACCCCTTCTGCTTTTCACATTCAACTTCAATCAAGCCTTTTGAAGTCCAGATTTTCTGAAAAGAGACAATACAGTTGTATTTTCTTAAACTGTAGCTTATTAACCCCTTAAGCCCCAGTGTGTGTGGTGCAGACACTGGCATAACCATAAAACATGGGAACAGGGGAATATACATTTTCATGTTAGAACAAGGGTTAAATCACATTTCTGGACCTCAGCCCAGTTAACCCCTTGCTTCCCAGGTGAGAGTAGAGGGTGGCCAATTGGGGTGTAACCCCTTTAATCCCGGGCCAAATCCTCACGACCGTCACACCTCCCCTGCTCAAGGGGTGCCTGGTACCCCAGCTGCCTCCCCCTTGCATCCCCTAGGCCCAGCACCTCAGCCCCTGCTGATGACTCTTGCTGCTTACCTCCCTGCAGCCCACCTGCACTCCTCTCCCCCCTGGGCAATCCTAACCCAGACCCTGGAACTACCTGAGTGCACCTACCTCCCTGGCCTTGTCTCCCCCTTACCAGGGATGAGCTCAGGGGCATCTCTCCAGATGCAACCGCCTTGGCTCCTGGCTGGCAGGTATCCCTGGGGTGGCACAAGCCTGCCATGGCCCCGGATACCCCCAGCCCATAGCCAGGCTGCCACAGGGGGTTGCTGATCTGAGACATCTCCTGAGGCTCTGCCAGGGTAATGGGGAACTCTAGCTGCCATACCTGCTGCTTTCCCTCCCCGGCTACCACTAGCCCTTCTTCTCCCACTCAGAACTGATGCTGGCTACCTACCTGCAGCCTCCCCTCACTGCGTTTCTCCCTAGCTAATCCTAACCTAGATCCTAGGGCTGAGTGAGGCCATCTCCCTGACACTGTCTCCCCATTACCGGGGATGAGCTCAGGGTTGCTGGTGCAGACGCACCCACCTTAGCTCCTGGCTGGCAGGTAATCTGGGGGTGGTCTAACTTTGCCACAACCCCTGATACCTCCAGCCCGTAGCAAGGCTCAACAGTGGGGCTCTTAACCGAGAGTCCCCTTGCTGCTCCGCCAGGGTAATGGGGAAGTCTAGCTGCCCTACAAGCTGCCCTTCCTTCCCCTCCCCTGGTACCCCTATCTCCTGCCACCCCCCAGTCACCCCTAGAGTGAACCAACAGGGTACAGTCATAGGAACAAATAAGTCAGGGTCAGTCTGCGACTTGGTCTGGCTTACCTCGCTGGTCCCCACAGAGACCACCGCCTTCGTTGGTCCCAATTGCAGGGGGACTGGAGTGGCCGCCGCCGGCATCATCTGGGCCGGGAATCAACGGGTCGCCGCCACAGCAGCGCCCGGGGTTGGCACAGTGGAAACGATGCAGGACCGGGGTCCCAGGTCTTTGTGGAGAAACACAGCTCCATGCAAACTTGGTAACATAACCCCCTCCCGCAATCCCTGTCCCTCCCCCCACTCAGAAAGGGCTCAGGCACTTTGCCGGAATCGCGGCTCTTCTGCCGCCGCCGCTGCTCTGGGCGAGCCCCGGGTAGCTGCCGCAGAAGTACCCGGCTTTGATGCAGGGTCGCCGGCGTGGATTGTGGGGCTCCGGTCATCGCTGGGAATCGCCGACTCCGCCAAACAATGTGAAACACCCACCTCCCGCACACCCCAACCCTCCCCCCAAATAAAATTGCCGCCGGCAGGATGCCAGAGTGGCGGCTTCTTCTCTGCCGCCGCCGCCGCCGGTTCTCCGCCGGGATCAGGTGGATGGCCGCTGCTCTCCGCCGATGTTGCTGATGCAGCCCGTCCAGGTTCTCCAGGAGACGTCCTGAGGAGGGTTGTCACCCTGGCTGGGCAGGAGCCATCAGAGGATGCCGCTAACTGGGTCATCTTTTCCGCAGATCATGAGCGCTGGCCCTGAGGGCACCGGGCATTATTGTGGCCCGTTTGGTGGCAGTGCCGCAGCGGCTGCCGGTGCTTCTCCACCACCGGTGGACTAACCCCAGCAAGGGGCAACGGAGTCCAGAGTGGAGTTGCTTGAGCGCCGGGCTCATTCCAGAGCTCCTCCGCCGCCGGTGGACTAACCCCAGCAAGGGGCAATGAAGTCCAGAGCGGAGTTGCTTGAGCGCAGGGCTCGGGGAGGGGATAAGCGGGTCGGTGTGGTACCGACGCCAGGAACTGGGTCCACTTCGCCGGGAACCACGTCTTGCCCAATGCACACACCAGTGCTAGCTCTTTCAGGGAGAATGGACGGGCCACCGCAACGGCCGTTACCTCTCCTGGTGCAAGACTTCTGTGGTCTCCGAGACCACCCGCTCCCTCCACAAGTCTCTCCCGTCCCGGAGCTGGGTCCATTCCCTGCTCTCCGGGCGGTTTGATGGTTACAGCAGCTGCAGCTGTGGATCTTTGCTCAGCCTGCCGGGTTTCATGCTCACCGATCGCTGTCTCTCTCTCAGCCTTGCCGGCTGCTGGTCCCCGCGCCGACTTGATGCACTCCTCTGGTCTCGGTGCCGGGCTCCAGTCAGACGGATGGCCGGCACTTTGGTTCTGGAGGCAATGCTTCTCACAAGTAGGGGAACAGTGAGGAGGTGCCATATCTTGTGTTATATGTTGTACACTGTGTGTTCAATATCTTTAGTCCCAGGAACTTGCAATTACCATCAAGTTCCCACTATATTACAGTATCCCGCAGAACACTAGTAATACAGGTCCAGTTCAATCCCACCGTTTGCCACCAGTTTTATTAATAAGCCTGTGACGGGAGCTTTGTGACAGGCTATTAATAATACACAAAAAAATATATTATATATATATATATATATATATATAACTGGGTTGAACTGGGACGAGACTTAGGTATGATAAAATATAATTTATGCCTTGATAAAGGTGAACACAACAGATTATACAAATAACAGGCAAAATATAGACACTTACTTAAAGATGGAAATGATGAAACAGTCACATCTGGACTGGCAGTTCATACAGCAATCTTCATAATCATCAAGACACGAAAAGACCTTTTAGTAAGGGGTGACTCTGACTTAAATACCATGTCAAACTCATCTCTTAACCCTAGATGCCGAAAAGGCTAGCGATAGTCTTTGAAGTTGTTTGACTTCCAGTGTTTTAGTGTGAAGTTTCATTTTCATCAAATCAGACAGGCCCAATCACCTGGTCGGACACTGCCCCAATCACCTTGACCTTATCAGTACCATTCGAGAAAACAACATCCTACTCCTGGAGACTAAATAACTCACTACTAAACCATCCTGAGATAGAGAGAGAGATCAGAACCTCACTTAAGGATTATTTGTTCTTCAACTCAGGATCAGTCTCATCCCCAGGAATCCTATGGTAAGCCCATAAGGCGACAATCAGAGGCAAACTTATCTCCATTTCATCCCATAGGAAGAAAGTTAAACAAAAACTGATCAAGGAACTATTGGACAACATTATTATATTGGAGCAAGCTCATAAAACCAACCTCTCCAAAAGAGTGTACAAAAACTTAACCACAGCCAGGTCAAAATGGAAACAGGCACAACTAGAGGATGTAGAAAAAGTCCTTAGATGGACGAACCAGCAGTACTATGATAAGGGCAACAAGGCGGACAGACTTCTGGCTAGTAGACTAAGAGGAATACAGAAAAGATCCCAAATAACGGCGATCAAGAATAGATCTGGTGAGATACATAGGTTTGCATAGCTGGGGGACAGAAATGTGGCACCGCCATGGGAACGAAATTCGCCCCCAGCTATGCAAACCTATTCATGGGTTTTTGGGAGGACCAAAACATCT
Organism: Ascaphus truei; assembly: GCF_040206685.1. Lineage (NCBI taxonomy): Eukaryota > Metazoa > Chordata > Amphibia > Anura > Ascaphidae > Ascaphus > Ascaphus truei. Next base: position 5,661,339 of record NC_134494.1, read on the forward strand.
GGCCCAATGGCATGCTGGGGGAGGGTGTTGTCCTATGGCGGCGCTACATTGACGACATTATATTAATTTGGCAGGGTGACCAAACAGACCTAGACGACTATATAGCAGGTCTGAATAACAATACTATGAATTTACAATTCACCTCGACTTCAAGTAAGTCTTCGATCAATTATTTAGATCTGGTGATATACATTGAAGAGGGTCTTCTTAAAACCAAATCGTTTTTTAAAAATGTAGACAGCAACAATTATATTTTGCGTTCAAGTTGCCATCATCACCAGTGGATGGATAATGTCCCCTATAGCCAATTTAGAAGAATGCGTAGGAATTGCACGGAAGAAACTGTATTTGAAGAACAGTGCAAAACTTTGGAGTCACGCTTTAAACAAAAGAACTATAAGAAAGAAATTTTAGACACTGCGTTCAATAAAGCGAAAAACCTGGATAGAAAAGATTTATTGGAACCTAAAAAAGAAATAACACCATTAGTAAAAAACAATGTATTTGACACAGCTTTTCTACAACTTACAATAAAGATGCCAGCAATTTTGGTAAAATTATTCGAAAACATTGGCATGTTTTAAAGAGTGACCCAATTTTAAATAGCACACTCCCAGAGAACCCAAAAATAATTTTTAAAAAAGCACAAAATCTGAAGAGTATTGTCGCTCCAAGTGCCCTAAAAAAGATAGAAACAACAAATAAAGGATGGCTTCAGAATCTGGAGGGCTTCTTTGGTTGCACAATGTGCAAGGCATGTGAACATAAACAGACAGACAAAAAGAACTTTATGTGTAATGTAACTAAAGAACACTTTAAAATAAAGCAATATATGAATTGTTATAGTGACTATGTCATATACCTATTAGAATGCCCCTGTGGACTACAATACGTGGGAAAAACTAAAAGAGCCATCAGAACACGTATTGTAGAACACCTCAGCAATATTAGGAGAAGCATACTAACGCATAGTGTGTCCAAACATTTTGCTAAGTACCACAATTCCAATACTAAAGGACTAAAATTCACTGCTATTGAGCATGTGCGACAACACTGGAGGGGTCGCAGCAGAGATGTAGATCTGAGCAGACGTGAGATGTATTGGATACACAAATTAAAAACATTAATGCCAAATGGGCTTAATGCAGAATTTGAGATTATCCCATTTCTTATCTAATGCACGGTCTGCTCGGGCCCCTTATCTCTGTATATCCTTTCTGCGACCTCTCCCACTGACATTAGCTATATGTCAGGTGCCTTTTATTATCAATATTGGGTCACTTACTAAATGAACAAAGGTTTTTTTATATATTTATATATATTTTATGTATATTTATATTTTTATTACTTTTGATACATATAAGTGTATATTTTAATCAATCTTAATATGTTACTAATATGTTACTAATTCACTCTTATATTCTTCTCCCCTCTCTCTCCCTCGTTTTTGCTCGGTGAGTACATAAGAACCAATTAGTTATGGCTCCCTATAAATATCTAGAATATTATCATGATTAGATCCTGAATTTTATTTACTTATATATTTTATTTACTTAGATGTTGTTTTAAATGCCTATTTGTATTAACACTGCGCCGTTTTTGAACACTGAGTTATGTACCTATTTATTGGAGAACCAGTGTATCTTTTAAATTTTCAATTATATAATTGTTATATTAAATTGGTTAATTGCTTATTTGTTCAATTGTTTAGTATATATAAACCCACAACTCATTTGAGAATTATTCATTGCTCCTGAGGAAGTTGTCTAGTACGACGAAACGCGTAGAGCCACTTTCATTGCTGCAGCTGCTCTTTCTACTGAAGGCTTCAGAGTTGCTGAGTTCCCCCACCGTTTGCCTCCAAGACCGGATGCCGTCACCCCAACAGCGGATGTGACGTCAGACGCCATCTCCCACCCGGTCTGTTGTGAGTCTAAGGAGAAGATCCCCGGTGAGCTGCTCCACACTGAACCAGCACTCCATTTGCCTCAAGTAAAGCCTTATGTGAACTATGATTATGTACACAATGTGAGTACAATTCCTAAAATTTGTTGTTTGTTTATATAAATTTTATGCACGATCGACACTATGGTCTGCCTTTCTTTTGCATGTCTCTGATCCACTCACATCTACTGACGTCTGAGCTGAGGTGCTGATTTCTTATGCTGTAAACCTGGGCTGTTGTTCCTGAATATCCTGACACCTTTCTACCTGCTGTGTAGATCAATGCTTTTTACCTTTTGACCTGCTGTAAGTAGGCATTGCTATAGAGCCAAGACATACATGTTTTATCCAGATTGAAAAGAACTTATTACACTATTGTATGCATTTATTTTTTATTTTTCATGGTGTATCCCTGCTATCTTCGCTCCCTTCCCATCCCGGACAAGCTACTATTGAAAGGAATCTGTACACATTCCTGGAAGGATGAGAATTTGATCAGTGATCACCTTGACACATTTTATTTTGAATTTTAATTTTGTGCACTATTTTATCACAGATTGGGTGTGGTTAGCGCCGGTAACAAATCACTTTAAGTTCATTGGGTGGGTCAGGCCAGGTCAGAAAATCCGTTACATTTGGAGGCGCTGCTGAGAGATGTAGACCTGTCAACAGGACAGGCTTTTGCTAGGCACACTGGGAAACAGGGAGAAGTGTCTGCTGCCACTTTGTGCTGCGTTGGGACGGAGCCTAGGGGTAGTCAGGGGGCTGATGGAGTTAGTCAGTTCGCAGGGACGACCTAGGGGCCTGAAAGGAGTTGGGGGTTTGGAGCCGGGCTATAGCTGTCCTAGTCACCTTGAGGCAGTGCTAGTTGGTAGGATGCCTAAAGGGATAGCCTGTTAACGTGGTCAGGAATCCTGAAGAGGGTCTGCGCTAGGCTGACCAAGAGAGGTAGACGCCCAAGTACTGCATGGAAGCACCAGAGTACTCTAGCCCATTCCAGACCACTTACCGAAGGGAGCACAGACTGGGAGGAAGGAGATACAGCAGACACTGAGAGAGTGAGCCTAGCCTGAGGTAGTGCAAACACGAGTCCAGCCTACATTAGGTACACAAGGTACATCAGGGCAATCTTTATTGTACCGGTGTGGTGGCTGCCCCGCAGAGAGGAGCCCCATGTACAATACTATTAAGTACAGCGAGAGAATGGCAACCGCAAGAATGGAGGATCCGCGCGGTGCGGATAGTCCAAGATGGCGGGCGGAGGCTGATGGGGAGAGCACACGTGGCGTGCGTCCCACTGAAGAGCAAGCTGCTACTGAAATGACTTTCACGGGCCTGCTGTGGAGTGGTGCTAAGGCTGTAGCCACGCCGTTTTGGTCCTGCCTAGGACCGCGGGGTGCTACCCTGGAGGACAGTATTGAGGACATTGTGATTGGGGCTGATGGAAGTGAATTCCAAAATAGCGGTTCCCGCTTCCCTGGGAAACCGCGTGGGCCGAGTGCAGAGAATTCTGCAAATGCAAAACTTACAGGGAGTTGGCCGGGAGTGGCGCCAACAGGAGAACCCCGCCCTGATGGGGGGTATGGCGCGAAAGCTGCGGCCGCGCCCTCATGCACAGTGACTCACTCAGCCCCAGTGCTGAGCCAACCGATTAGCCTGTGGGACCTTCCCCTAATCTCAACCAGGGGGAGTGGTTTCCAATTATGCCCTGTGGGCATGAATCCAGCGGAGCAAGGAGCTGGTGAGCCGACGGTGCTGTTACCAAAAGTAGTTCCTGCAGCTGGTGTATGCGGGAAGGAAGGGTATTTTGCACGCAAGGCAGCTGCAAGAAATCGGCTGGGATTGGCGCCAAAGGAAGAATCCCCCCCTGTTGGGGGTAATGGCGCGAAATCGGAGGCCGCGCCCCCCAGGACTGTGAAAAGTTCAGCCCCTGTGCCGGGACATCCAATTAACTTGTGGGACCCTCCCCAAATATTCACCAGGGGGAGGGGTCTCTATCTCTGCCAGGCAAGACCCAAGTTGTCTGAGGGAGGAGCTGGATGTGAGCTTCCTGTCCCACAGTTGCGAGGAGCTGGTGAACAGGAGAGACCACTGTGCAAAGTGTCTCCCGTAACCAGCACTACCAAGAGTGAGATGGACATATATCCCTATTCATTGCCAGGAGGCTTCCTGGTAGTCAAGGATGGGGACAAAGAGACATTGCGGTGCCTGTGCACGCAGTGCAGGTTACCCGGCGGAGAAGCTAGCACCACGGCAAGGTGTCCCCAATGTGGCATCCACTACCTAGGGGCCAGGCAGCCCTTCGTACCAGGGCAGACCGAGGAGGCGGGAGCGGACACAGCCATGCTGACGGCTGAAGCCCCGCGTGCGGCCTGCACCGAACCAGTTGATCCCGGAGAATGGGGATCGCTCCTAATGATCGCAATGGAGCCTAGAGAGAAAGGGGTCTACAACCGCGGTGAGAACCCGGAACCTCACCGTCGGTCCCCTGCGGAAGTGCCACTACTAGCGTCGGAGTCTGCTTCATCGGACGAGGAGCAGGCAAGCCCGACATCGGTGGTGATGCGCCTACCGGCGGACCACTACAGCGGTGCTGCAAAAGAACCAGCACTTACCTGTGTCGCAGCGGAGCGGAGTCTCGAGGTGCCGAGATCGCCTGTGCGGAGACAACCGGAGTGGCAGAGTCCCACGGCCGTGGTGACTTACAGCGCGGAAGAAGGAGAAGATCTCATCCCGAGCCGACGGAGCGGTGAGATACATCCTTACCCTCCCCAGGCGCCGGTGGTGGCAACGGCGGAGGAAGGCCTAGCCCAGGCCCGAGCGGAGCGGAGAGCCGAACCATCACTTCCGGCGGCGGATGTCGTTGTGGATGAAGAGATCCCGCATGGGGATCCATTGCAAGATGGCGGAGTATCCGGTTCCGGTGATGACGCCACTTCCGGCGGAGGTAGCGGAACGACCAGAGAGAGAACCACAACGCCTCGGCGATCGGGCAGTGCTTCCCGATCACCTGTGACAACAAAGAGCTGGCAGGCTGCGAGGAGAGCCGAGAAGGGTGAGGCTCAGCCAGCGGAGAGTCCTTGCAGTGATACTGGACAATCTAAAGGTAGAGAGCGGGTCGGAACCCCGCGGATACCATTTGCCCGTCCTTACGCCCAAACCCATGCCCTAGATAAGGCCCCTGTCCCAGTCACCTTTTCCCGTGGGTCCACGCCCAGTTTGGGGATGTCGGGAGGGTCCCAGGGAACCGGTGAGGAACGGACTGGGGAGAGACTGGCGAGCTATACGTCCGATGATGGGTCGGTGGGTGGAGGTTATTCGGGGGAGGCATCTATGTCGAGTTGGAGCTCTAGCGTGGCTATAGTAAAATTAGAGGAAAGGCCCAAGCGAGTGGAGTGGCCTAAGTCCCGATCTACTGGGACATCAGGAGTGTCTTCCTGGGGGGACACGGAGGAGAGAGACTCCCTAGAGTCAGAGCCCGAGAAGGTTAGGGAGAACCGGTGGTGGGTCCCATTATTCGAGGGTTATGTGGGATGGATGGATTCCGCTGATGAGGACAGAGGATATAGTTCTGGGGAAGAGAACAGTGATGTGGAGGAAAATTGGGATTCTGATAGTTCCATAGAAAATTGGGATCGTGAAGTATCAGATGAAAATTGGTATACTGAGACAGCAGAAAGGATAGCTTACATCTCCAGGAAATGCCTTAAGGAAGTGTATGGGCATGATCCTCTCAGTCCACTAGCATCCAAGCCAGAGTTTTGGGCTGTTTGTGGGTGTCCAGTATGTCACCCAGAGTGTTACAGCATTGCTGCTCTAAACCCAGTGGACCATGCTGTGCGTAGAAAGAAAAAAAAAAAAGCTGTGTGGTGCTCTTAACATAGACCCAACAACTTCAGATTAATCTTAAATGCCATAAGTTGTATCCTTGAAGTATCCCATAATTATGATGGTGACCACCTATAAAATAATACACCTTGAGAAAGAGCGGAAGCTCGAACCATGTTGGTGGGGGCCTGAGGGCTCATTTTTTCTTTGTAACCATGCTCTGACCTATTAAACCTTTATTTTTGGGACACACTCTCTAGCAATTTATTTTTTCTGTAGTAGTGCTCCAACTCTCCTTCGTGAAAACTACCCATGCTGTGCGTAGGCCACCTTAAGAGGGTATGGTAGTACCACTAATGGATACTCCATCAGGGAGTAATCCTGGTTGTTATCATCTAAAGTTATGATTTATCTGTTATATGTTATGATGAAAAGATATGTACTGTAATGTGTATTGTTGTGTTTTGCAGTGCTACCTGAAGGAAGGTTCCACAAATTTAGATCCCAGCCGGGCCGTTGGGTTCCACCAGGGGGAGAATGTAGCCATGTCTAAAATTGGTGTACATATCTCTTTCTCATGCTGGCAGTAAACCTGGTAAGTATGCAGGATTGCCAGTAGTCATCATGGAGGTTTGCCCTCACACCCTGGTGAGGTGTCATATGTCCCATAGGAAGTGACAACATGCTGTGTGTCCACGGTTAGTGACAACAGAGATGTGCCTGTTCCTAGGTGATATAAGACACAGCACTGTCTAAAGGGAGTTCCTATTGAGTTGGTGTTTTGACTCTGTTCAGGAGAGTCATGTGGAGCTCTGCAACAATGTTGCAGAGGATGATGCAAGAGCTGTGACTGTGCAGCTCAGAGCAGAGAGACAGAGAGAAGCTGGTGAATCTTCCTTAGGGGAGAGGTGGAAGCAACTCCATTAGAAAAGGAGGAGCCTTTCAAAGGGAAGCACTAATGACTATGAGTGGCTAAGCTGATAGCTGTGGAGGGCAGCTGGCCCACCGTATTCAATAAAGATGTTCCTGATCAAAGATACTCTCGTGTGTAAGTGTGGAGTAATTACACCGAGAGGTGCACCACAGAGGAGTTCCTCACCAGGACCATCCACAAGTGGACGCTGGGATCCTGATGAGGTGGAGGCGCTGCACTGGATCTAGGTAGGACTCAAGTACACTACCTCAGCTGCCTGTCTGGGCGGGCAATCCCCATACACCATCATGCGGGAGACTCAGGAGTCCTGTTGCCAACAGGTGCACCACCAGACACTACACTGTAATGGGGACTGGTTAAACCACAGGGGCCAATATGAGATTGGGTGGGTCAGGCCAGGTCAGAAAATCCGTTACAGACCCTTTCAGTGTGAGATGGGTAGGAAGATTATTGGAGATAAGGAAAAAGCTGAGGTATTAAATAAACTCTTTGCCTCTGTGTTTACCAGGGAAGAATCAAGTTCAATAGTAGTGTCGCAGGAGGAAGCCACAACCTCCATATTAATGAACAATTGTTTAACTGAGGAAGAAGTTCATAAGCGACTTGAAAAAATTAAAGTAAATAAGGCACCTGGCCCCGATGGCATACATCCAAGAGTTCTCAAGGAGTTAAGCTCAGTAATAGCAAAACCATTATATTTAATATTCAAGGACTCCATTTCCACAGGCTCGGTACCACAAGATTGGCGTAAAGCAGATGTGGTGCCTATATTTAAAAAGGGAGCTAGATCACAACCGGGAAATTACAGACCTGTAAGCCTGACTTCAATAGTTATTATTATTAGTAATAGTCAGCATGGATTTATGAAGGATAGATCTTGCCAAACTAACCTTATTTGTTTCTTTGAGGAGGTAAGTAGGAATTTAGACCAGGGTAATGTAGTTGATGTGGTCTACTTAGATTTTGCAAAGGCTTTTGATACGGTTTCACACAAGAGGTTGGTGTACAAAATAAAGAAAGTTGGACTCAGTAATAATATATGCACCTGGATTGTAAACTTGTTAAATGACAGACAACAGAGGGTTGTCATAAATGGAACTTTTTCAGGTTGGGCTAAAGTCGTGAGTGGAGTACCTCAGGGATCGGTACTGGGACCCTTGCTTTTTAACTTGTTTATTAATGACCTTGAGGTTGGGATCGAGAGCAAAGTCTCCATCTTTGCTGATGATACTAAATTGTGTAAGGTAACAGAATCAGAGCAGGATGTAATTTCTCTTCAGAAGGACTTGGAGAGACTGGGCAGTTAAATGGCAAATGAGGTTTAATACAGATAAATGTAAGGTTATGCATTTGGGATACAAGAATAAAAAGGCGACTTACAAATTAAATGGAGATATATTGGGGGAATCCTTGATGGAGAAGGCTTTAGGAGTGCTTGTAGACAGCAGGCTTAGCAATAGTGCCCAATGTCATGCAGTAGCTGCAAAGTCAAACAAGATCTTATCTTGCATCAAACGGGCAATGGATGGAAGGGAAGTAAACATAATTATGCCCCTTTACAAAGCATTAGTAAGACCACACCTTGAATATGGAGTACAATTTTGGGCACCAATCCTAAGAAAAGACATTATGGAACTAGAGAGAGTGCAGAGAAGAGCCACCAAATTAATAAAGGGGACGGACATTCTAACTTATGAGGAGAGGCTAGCTAAATTAGATTTATTTACATTAGAAAAGAGGCGTCTAAGAGGGGATATGATAACTATATACAAATATATTCAGGGACAATACAAGGAGCTTTCAAAAGAACTATTCATCCCACGGGCAGTACAAAGGACTCGGGCCATCCCTTAAGGTTGGAAAGGAAATTTCACCAGCAACAAAGGAAAGGGTTCTTTACAGTAAGGGCAGTTCAAATGTGGAATTCATTACCCATGGAGACTGTGATGGCAGATACAATAGATTTGTTCAAAAAAAGGTTGGACATCTTTTTAGATGGGAAAGGTATACAGGGATATACCAAATAAGTATACATGGGAAGGATGGTGATCCAGGCATTAATCCGATTGCCAATTGTTGGAGTCAGGAAGGAATTAATTTTTCCCCTAAATGTTTTTTTTTGTTTGCCTTCCTCTGGATCAATAAGTATAGATATAGGATAAAGTATCTGTTGTCTAAATTTAGCATAGGTTGAACTTGATGGATGGAAGTCTTTTTTCAAAAAAGGGATGTTAACAAGACTCATACCCTGGCCAGCAATAACAAAAAATAATGAATAAATACAAAGCATGAATGCATATAGTCTCTATGGTCGTGGCACAAAGGCAGATATGGTACAATGGTATTTGAAAACGATTATTTTACTGAGTGCCCATGTGCTAAAGTGGAACAAACACTCATGAGCATAAATCCCACGAGGAACCCTGACTCCTAACAGGGGAGGAAAAGATACTCAGCTGCCGTTTCGTAGCAGAGGGTGTCAGTTCCTGGTAGTTTTAGCTCCAATGCGTGTTGGCGATGAAACAAATGAAAGTCCACAGAGAACGCA